>NC_056735.1:640390656-640583156 GCF_019279795.1 Protopterus annectens | reverse complement strand
TTATTTGTGCTTGGTGACTGTTGTGGTTACTTGATTATTGGCTTTTCATCTGTCCTTGATTTTGCAGAATGTTCTGGTTTTCTGTCATATTTTTATTCTGTTGATTTATGCTTCTTATTATTCAGAAAATTCATGTTGTTGCAGTGCCTGTTGCTCTGTGTTTAAGTAGCAATGCTTTAATGACCATCAGGCAAGCTTGTCTGAGATTGTAAGATGCAAGTAAACATTAATAAACATACTGTTAAAGAATTACCAACATTGAAAACCTGTTTGTTGTTGCCATGCAGAGAATATTTACTTAACTAGATAACATATAAGCCTTAGGTATTGAAATGCATATGACAGTATTTGTAATGAAGGACAGGATTACAGTATTTTCAGAAGCTCATTACCTTTGTTGGAGAATTGCAGTCATCTTTGCAGGCTTTACCTGCAAACTAAACAGAATGCCAGTCAACTGTGTGTGGTCCATAACTTGTGCAGTAATCCTTTAAGCAATTTATCTTGAGCTTGTTTCTTGTTTGCTGTTCATTTTTTACTTTGATCATGTTTTCCCCATGAAACAAGTAAATAGTTGTCAGGCATCAGGTCTTTTTTGGATAAGAAACATTTTTACAAGTAGGGGTATCACATAAATTGCTACTTTCAGCATGTTACTTGGTACTTTTACAAAGCAGAATGTAAATTATAATTAGAACTACTGTGCAAGGAGAAGTGGTTTGAATTGAGTGCTGCTTGTTTTTTTTTATACTTGAATTTGACTGAAATTCCAGCAATGTATTTAAAAAGTAATTTATTTTTTCGTGCCTCACAACCTTTTTGTTTCCATCTAGATATTAAGTAAGCTATCATGTAGGCAATGCACTGAAATAATTTTTTTCTTCTGCACTTCATTTTGTCATGATTGGATTCTCATAATGACAGTTTGGCACCCAAGGCAGCATATTTAATTAAAGTCCAAGGTTTTGTGGTTTTGAGCATAGCTCTACCCCTTTCTAGTTGGCTATACCCCTTCCTATTGGCCCCTTCCTATTGGCCCTGTCTCCTGCAGCTCCCCCTTGACTTGAAGTCACCAGCTGCCACTGCTTTTTACAGTTATGTTGCATGCTAGGGTTAGGGTTAGCACACTGTACTAAGGTGGGCAGGAGATTTTGCAAAATAATCTTTGCTTCAATTCTTGAATAGGCTGCCTTTTCCATAGTTGTTATGTCCTACTCATATCTGTTTGTATTTTTTGTGGCATTCTGTGTCCTTCCCTAAATGTGTATGTTTTTTTTCTGCTGGCATTACAGTTTCTTACTATACTATAGTAGGTAAAATGATATTCTCCAAATTGCCTGTGTGTATGTAGTGTGTGTGTGTGTGTGTGTGTGTGTGTGTGTGTGTGTGTGTGTGTGTGTGTGTGTGTGTGTGTGTGTGTGTGTGTGAGCATGTGTGTGTGTGTGTGTGTGTGTGTGTGTGTGTGTGTGTGTGTGAGTGCGTGTGTGTGCATGTGTGTGTGTGTATGTGATGGTCCAATGCCCAGTCAAGTATAGATTTCAGTACTTTGCACCCAATGGTGAGATAGACTCCAGTGTTGCCATGGCCTTGTAATAAGGTAAAGCAGGTTATGCATAATGGATAGAATACATGCAGATGATTATCTGAATATAAATTGTATGCTGCTTCAGATCTTAATGATTTTTTGTGCTAGTATAAAGTGTATATAAAAGCACAAATGTACATGTATTAGGAATTTTTAAACAAAATCTTTCAGGTGCTGTGTTCCACATAATGCAGTAGTAATAATATTCACTACAGAACATTAATAAGGAAGATACATTGACCAATAGTTGATTTTAGTAACAATAACAAATATTAGACTATATTGTATCATAATTCAGGTGGCAGATCAATGTTTTAACTTGGTTTATGCTGCTCCCTTTTCAAGATGTGATAAATATTTGACTAAACAGTACATCAACCTAATTTCAATAATATTGTTTTGGCTGGGGACTTTAATGTTCATTTGAAAAGGTAAAAGATGAATGAGAATGAGGGCAAGTGGGCTTATTTTGCAAACTACCGAACTGACTAATTTATGATATTAAGAAGGTTATAATCTACAACATAACTCTCAACTGTCCAGATTTTTGCCTCATATTTATGGTTTGTTTCTTATCAAATTTGTGGTTTTCTGGCAAATGACTAAGGATTAGTGTCAATAAATATTAAAACACATTTGAGCTTTAAACTTGATATCCTTCTGAAAATGTAAGTAACACAAAACCTGCTATCCTACTAACGTTCTAAGCTTATAACAGCAATATTTAAAATCTGTCCCTATTTGCTGGGCTTTGTCTTCCCATTGTGATTTTAGACTGTCTAGATTTCTTGCATTAAGATGTTGAGAGGAATAATCTACAATGTTTTACTACGCAACACCTTAAGATTAAGAAACATGGGCAACTGATTATTGTGTTCCCTTTATTTCTGGAATGGTGAGGGAAGACAAACTTTTTTCCAAACACTTGTCCACTCATTCTCCTAATTTGTTATCTTTGCTACCTGCTTGCAAGGGGGAATGAAGAGAGATTCCATATATTGATCTTAATTTACTTTCTTTTTACTAAAAATACTCAAGAATTTTGGGACAAATCCAACCACTTAAATAAATCCTTTGCAATAATGTGGACATCCCTTAAATCTTAAATAATAGATATTCTATATAACATGTGCTATAGATTAAAGTTCCAAAAAAAGTGAACCAAAATAAGTATCAGCAGATCTTATTTGAATTACATATGTTTGTTAGTTCTGAGAAGTATTGTCCTCTTAAATGCAAAATGTAGTACACTTTTCATAATAGATTATATAATCAACATTTCTTTACATAATGTTAATAAGTACAGATAATTTATCCAGAATCCAACTATATTCAGTCCAAAACTATACCTTCTGGTCTAATATCTGAAACAAGTGAAACACTGCCAGCCTTTTCTGAATATTATTCAGAAATTTATGGGCCAATCTATTCTCCTCCAGATGATGATAATATTATTGTAGCCACAAATCTCTGCTCTACACAACATTCCAGGGCTATAAATATCAGAACAAATTCTTATAAACACACATATATTTTTCTAGTAAAAAAAAATCTCCTGGTCCTGATACTTTCCACATACAAATGATGAATTTGTATATGTTTTGGCTCATTATTTGTAACAAACACCTGATTCTTTATTTCTTAAATTCCCATAAGAGTTGGGTCCATATTTTTAACTTGTAAACATCATTCTCATTTAAAAGTTCAAAAAGAAGACATCCAACTAATTAATTGTTGAACAATGGCTTAACTAAATATGGTTTATACGAAATGTACAAAGATTATATCTATGCATATTATACTCTTTCTTTTAAAAGCAATTCCTCAAAATCATTTTGGATTTATTTCTGGAAAAGAACATCTATGATTAACCAAATGTTAAAGAAATATGTCTGGCTGTCCACCAATGTTGCTTTCAGTTCATTAGATGATCAGAAAACACTTGATGGGGGTGTGGCCAAGATGGTAGCAGAATAACAGCTTAACGTCTTAGCACTGATATTTGAGTCATATTTCTGACAGGAATGAATAAGTTCTTGAAGTTGTTATTTCATCTTTGAAGATTACCTTCTTTACACCATTTTGAGGAATGTATTGGAAATTTATATTATTAACTTCTTCAATTCCATTCATTATTCAACTGTAAAGTGTTGTGCCGTTTCTCTCCAAAATGAGTCACCCCAAAAATGAAAAACAGGATAAGTCTTTAATGAAGGAACCACAGACACTTCTCACCAGTGTACAAGATCTCTTGGCTAAGTTAAATAAGATGGATATAAAACTGGAGAACTATAAAGAAAAAGCCACAAAACAAATGGAACAATTACATGAGATATTAAAGCAATAATAGTCTCAGATTTCCAGCATGGAAGATGCTTTAAATGATATAGAGAGAAGAGTTTCTGAAGAAGGACATAACATTGAGTTTCTACTAAAACAGAGCACTTCTTTGTTTAACAAAAAAGATGATCTTGAAAATAGATCTAGAAGAAACAACATGCATATTTATGGACTCCCAGAAAAAAATAGAAGGTGAGAGCATGTTAAGCTTTCTTACTTCTTTTCTACTTTAAAATTACCAGACTCTACCTTATGGAACAGAAAGAGCACATAGATCTTTAATAACTCCTTTGACATTAAATAAACCACAGTCAATTCCATGATCAGTAATAGCAAGTTTTTTTTTCCTGCTAAGACGCGGAACTGGTTTTAAAAACTACATGTGCAAATTAACCAATCTAATTAAATGAGAGCATAATACGATATGATAATGACTATGTTTCATTAGTTATAACAAAAAGAAAACAGTTCTTTCCTTTGATAAAAGAACTGAAGAAGAAACAGTTTAACGTTAATTTGTTATTCCCGACAAGACTAAACGTTTTTCTCAAAGAAGGTACAAAAATCTTTGAAACTTTAAAGTCAGCTATATCTTTTCTGAAGTCAAATAACATTTTTAAACAATTTGATGCTATAGAATGGATTGGAAGTTCATTGAAAAGACAGGCTGAGATGAATGATTGGAAGATGGCAGACAAGAAGAAAAAAAGAAGTTAAAGGGCAAATAAATATATATGCTGTTTGTCTGTATGGTTTCATTAGTTTACACTTGTATATCCCTGGTAATTTTCTTCACATTGCAACAATAAGTAATTTTGTTGCTACAAACATGAAAATATATACAAGCATATTTAAAGTAAGTTTACATGATTTATTTCTTCCTTTTCTTTTTCTGTTTCCTTTTATTATGTCTTCTTCTCTTTTGCTTTCCCTAATGTTTTTTATAATGTCTTAAGCAATAATCAGCACTTACTTTTTATTTCATTAGTAAGCTTTTAAATTGAAAGGGTAAAACATAAACTTGTATTTAAGTAACAGTCATTTGGTCAGGTTCTGTGGTTGTATGTATCTTTGCTATTTGTATATTAAGTTTCCTGAATGTGTGTGTGAAGTTAAATAAAGTGAAATAAATGGATTATTTAACAAGTCAGTGGTGATATAGTGTCTCAATTAGTTTAAATAATTCTAAGGTGTTTTGGCTGTGTTGGTATGTGCAGCTTGTTTGACGTTTGTCTGTGTTGATTGTGTAGTGAATCCTGATGTAGACTTCTTACTTGTACTACTTTTTGTGTGATTTTGAGGCGTTATTAACTTGAGCGAGGTTTGAGTAAACCAGGTTGCGTCAGTGGTGCTGACTGCATGTAAACATTTATTTCATTAAGACACAGCTTACTGATAGTTTGATAGCTGAAGCAAAGTTGAGAGGCAGTGCACGAGCTTTGTAATAGATAATTTCAGTAAGTGTACTCACCAGACAAAGTTTTGAAATTCCTGCCATGGTCATGAGCTGGAAACTGTTTTTTTTTTCATTTATTTCAACTCCTTTTGGCTAATAGAACCTTTCTTGGCTGTGCAAACTGTTGAGAGTGAATAGGACAGCTGTGTGATGACGTCAGACATACGGTCAAATGGTGTGGTCATTAAGTATTTTGTTTTTAGCTTCATTTAAATGTTTATTAGATCAGTTTATTTCTAAATAAGATGATGTCTCTCTAACACTATTAAATGCCTGATAATATATACAGAGAAGTGTTTATGGAAATTAATAAATAAATTGTAATTTCTTATTTTTATGTCAATTTGAAATTTATCTTTTCAGTTAGATTTAATAACTGAAGCTGCAGTGGTAGCATTGTTGCCTCACAGCAAGATGTTCTTCCGTTCGATTATCAGCTGGAGCGCCTTCTGTGTGGAGTCTGCATGCTCTCCCTGCAATAAAGTGGCATTCAAAAGACATGCGTAGAATGGGCATGCCTTCGCTGAAGGTTGAGCATCGAACTGGCACCTCGGCACCCGTAAAAATAATCTACTGCCAATCATTAGCAGACCAGATTTCCACTGTGGCAACCCCTGACCGCAAAAAGCCGAAAGAAGAACAAATTAGACTTACGTACATTTGAATTTTATCTTTTTAGTTAGACTTAATAATTGAAGCCACTGTGGTGCAGCAGTAGCATTGTTGCCTCACAGCAAGAGGTTCTCCCATTCGATTCTCGGCTGGAGCACCTTCTGTGTGGAGTCTGCATGTCCTCCCCATGGTAGAGTGGTGTTCGAAAGACATGTGTAGAATAGGTGTGCCTTCGCTGAAGGTTGGGCATCGAGCTGGCACCTCAGCACCCGTAAAAAAATCTACTGCCAATCATTTGCAGACCGGAGTTCCAGTGTGGCAACCCCTAACCGGGAAATGCTGAAAGAAGAACAAGTTAGACTTAATAATTAACTACTTAATTCTTTAGTAATATATATAGGAAGATAGAATAAAGTGTGGATGGCTAACTGTAATTATGAGTTTGAGATCTTCAGGGAAATAAGTTAATATAACTACAGTAGTTATGTTTATATGGAGTTCAAGGGATGGAAATTAAGGCTTGTCTTGTTATATGACATCTATCTTCCTTGTTATATGTGATTTTAGTACAGCCTTTTGTTTTAAAGAGTAGACATATGTTTATGCTGTACATGCTTATGCATAAATGAGTACAGAGAAGCATAGTGAAATTAATACAAATAGTTCAATACTGCTTTCATTGATTATTTGTTTTTGAATTTCAAATAAATGAAGGTTCTGTTAACCTGAAAACATTTGGCAAGAGTAATTGTTTACTCTAGCAAATAAACTTTATGATGTATGCAGTACACAGTTATATAACTTTGTGAATTTATGACTGACTGTAGTACTGTGCCTTGCCTGATTTTTGATGTTTATTTAGATAATAGTTCATATATAGGACATTTAAGATAAAGCAACATTTTAATATATATTAATTAAAAGAATTTGAGGTAAGATTATAGTGTCTGAATATATATTTACATACATACTTTTACTATGTTAATGAACCACATGATTATCAAATATTACTTTAATCATTCTGATTATCAAAGTATATGAGAGTTAACATGCAAAGCACATATGTATACGTATGAATGTTATACGAGCATAAGTATATGAGAGTATATTTGTGAGTATAAATAAGTGCAGTTATTGGTGTATGTATGTATATGGAGTTGTTGAATTTTATATAAGAAGCAAAGCATATTTTTATCAATGTTAATGGCTTAAATAATGGCTGTAAAAGGGAAAGTTTAACCAAATATATAAAATTGTTCAATACTCACATAGTATTCTTACAAGCAACACACTTACAAGAAGACATAGACAGACTTAATACCAATCATTACTCAGTACTCATTAGTTAACAATATAAACAAAAAAGGGGTGTTGCAATTTTATGGAAAACTCTGTATTAATATCTAAAATAATAAATGTCTAAAATAATAAATGCATATAATGATAGATTGTTTAGTTTTTATGGAAATAAATAGAAAAGTATATAATCTGGTCAATCTTTATTGGATACCGAGGCTAGGAGTTAAAGTGGTGAAACAATACTTTGAAGATATTATACAACACTCTAAAAGTAGTCTAATTTTAGCTGGGGTGACCACGGTGGTGCAGCGGTTAGCACTGTCACCTCACAGCAACAGGTTCTCTTGTTTGATTCTCAGCTCAGGTGTTTTTTGTGTGGTGTCTACATGTCCTCCCTGTGGTTTTGTGGGTTTCTCCAGATGCTCCAGTTTCCTCCCACATTTGTAAGACATGAAATAGGTGGATTGGACACTCTAGATTGGCCGTAGGTGTGAGTGCATGCGCAAGTGAGTGGTACGGATGATCTACCGTAGCAGGGCTAGACACCCGGCAGTGCAAACCTTGGCTTGAGATGATTGTCACTGTTGAAGTGACACCCCGACCCCATGTGCAAATGGGAAAAAGGGGTTGAGGATGGATGGATTTTAATTGTATTTTGGAAGACTGTGATACTAATTCTATAGACAAAAGGAGGAAACCAGCTACAGCTAAAGCATTAATAAATTTTTATACATTTTTAATATCAACGATATAAATGAATTTGCCAAACCAAGTTCAGTATTTTTTACACATTATTCGCATAGAGACATGGTACCCAACTGAGAATTGGTAGGGTATATGCTTCAAGTGCTATCACTGGGAATCTAGGTAAAGTTAATGTCGCTGCATGCCTCCTATCTGATCATAATGCAATTACTTTTTTCCTCAAAATAAATACACAACAAAGTGCATATGTTAGCAGAATTCCTTCATGTATAATCAATTTGAAAGACTTTAAAAAAAATTATAATAAAGAAATATAATTATTTATTGAAGTAAACTTAACTAATGATATTTCTGAGATACATGTGTGGTATTCTTTAAAATCATATATTTATGGTAGAAATGTATCCTGGTACATTAAGAAGAGAAAATGGAATAAAGAACTATTAGAAATGCAAACTAAGGTTGATAAACTAAAATTAGATATCCAAAATGGTAATAATAAACTATAAAAAGAACTTGAAACAACAAATAAAAAAATATTTGGAGACATTACATCACAAGACTATGATCAGTTTAGAGAAGATTAAGGTGAGATCTTATTTTGTGGATCCTAAACATCAATAACGATTAGCAAATAGAGCAAAAAAGATAATTAAAACTAATCAGATAAAAGAGCTTTATGCTCCTGGAACTAAGAAAAAAGATTCAGATCTAGAAGGTATTTTAGAAGCCTTTAAAACATACTTTAGTTTAATTAATTTGCAAGACCCAGTAAAAATATCAAAAATATAATAACATCTTTTTAAAAAATATATATTTAAAAAAGCTAGACCAATATATAGACCAATTTCAGTATCAGAAATAAAATCTCAAATTAATAATTTAAAAGTAAATAATGTACCAGGAACTGATAGTATAATAGCAGAGATGTATCAACTATTGCCTAAAGATGCTTTGTCATTATTACTGAAGAAACAAGAAATCTATCCCCATCATAGAAATATAATCTCTCCAATTTTGAAATCAGACAAGTATGCCAAAGAGTACTCATCATATAGCCGCATATCTTAACTACATGTAGATTATAAGATTTTTATGGATGTACATGCTAATAGAATTAAAAGGTTTTTGCCCTTGTTGATTGATGAGGATCAAACTGGATTTATAATAAAGAGAAACACTAACAATAATATCAAAAGAGTAATTTCAGTAATTGATTTTGTTACTGTTCCAAGAGGAAATTTGATTTTAGTAAGCTTAGATGTAAAATGTGCCTTTGATGTAGTTCATTGGGACTATTTGTTCCTGGCTTTGGAAGCATATGGTTTTCTACAGGATTTTTTGAATTTAATTAGATTATTATATGAACATTCTTTGGCTTATATAAAGATAAGTTCATACAGTTTAATAATCATTTAAATTCTAAATTACAATTATTTCTCTTTGTATAATTCTGACAACTCACTAGAAGCCTTATTTGAGACAATGGACCTCTTTCAATGGATTTCAGGTCTTAAGTTTAATGAAAATAAGACTAAGATATTACTTATAAATTATAATAAGAAATATATAGATACGAAATTTCATAAATATATAGTAGCAGACAACAGAATTCAATATCTAGGTATACTATTAACAAGGGATGTTAATGAAATAATAACTAATTGCACTAATATATTAACTCAAATAAAATGTTTAATAGATAGAAGGAATACATTCTGTTTTACAATGTAGGATACATATTATCTAATTAATATGATTATTCTGCCAAAGATTCTGTATCTCATACAAGCTATTTCCCTACCTTTTTCAAAAAATACATATATCAATTTAATAAACTAATGTTACATTTTTATGGTATCCTAATAAACCCAAAATGACATTAAATCATCTTTAAGCTATCTCTTACATTGTGTAATGTACTGGATATGGCATCAGCCTGTATACCTCCTTTTTTCTTTGCCATTAAGTGATGTACTTTACCTGAACATTGAACTAGCCTGTATGCCTCTTTTTTGCATTATGGAATATACCTACATGTTATTTTTGAAGCTCCAGTTTTCATTGTATTTGATGTCTCTTCTTCATATGATTTCTTATTAACCTGATTTGTCAGTGTATATATTACTATAATTTCATTTTTTATATATTTCTTTGTAATTTTTATGTTATCATAGGTTCATAGGTTCATAGGTTCATACTAGGCTATCTGTATGTCTTGGAGCTTATCTCCCCGGGCCTCTACTGAAAATGGACATATATCCAGTTAGACTAGCCCAGTCAACAAATGTAAAATAAAAATAAAAATAAATAAAATCATCATTTAAGAGATTGAAAATAGGCAGAATAGTATTACCTGATATAGAAATATATGCTTTATTATCCATCATCAAGACAATAGCATTATGGTTAAATACCTCTAATTCTGCTAGGTGGAAACAAATACAAGAGGTTATTTGATTAAAATCTTATCAGATCATCTCCTCAATCTAATATGATAATATTCAGTAGTCTTCATTGGTTGATTAGAGACTATATTTTGGAGAATAAAATATACATGTAAGTTCTAATTATATCGTTAATGCAATAAACTCATTCCACAATTATCTGAATAGATTACCAGAGCTTAAAGCATAGCCATTTATACTTTTTTCTATTGCCTGTACCCAAACTAACATTAACATTTTTGATGTTTCCAAGATGATAATACTTAAAGGGAAAATTTGGCATCAACTAATGGAAATAGGGAATGTTCTCTCTATTGAACGTATTATGAGTAGATATAACCAGTGATATGTGGACATTAACTCAAACTTCAGGGCAATATATTTTAGGTACATTACAGTCAATGACTGTAAATATTAAAGATAATGTTCCTAAATTTATTGAATTTCTGATTATTATAATAAATCAAACAATTACAGAAAAAGGGTATCTATCTAAAATATATAAGGTAATCAGAGACACAAAACTGTACCTTAAAGATAATTTTTGGGATTATTATAGTTTGATAAATGATCATCCTCATTGTAAAAAGATAAAAAAAGTAATGCTAATTTTCTTCAAAGCAAACATCCCTTTCATTATAATGGAAATAATTTTCATGGAAGTTTATACATAAAGCTTTTATTACACCTCATAAAATGGAATTGATGTTTAAACAAGATATAGGGTATTGGTGATGCAAATTAAAAGTGGAATTGAATTGGTTGCATATGTTTTATGACTGTAGATTCCTTAAAGCATATTGGGACAAAGTAAGTTACCTTATGCAAACAGTTTTTAATGAAAAATTCCATTTAAACAAATCCTTGTTTTTTTCAATGTACCAATACCTACATGCATTCCCAGATCAAAGTATTCGATACTATGGATTTTATTCACTATAGGATGCAACATGACAGTGGTGGCTGGTGACTTCAAATCAAAGGGGGGCTGCAGGAGACAGCCAAATGGGTGGGGCCAATGGGAAGGGGTGTGGCCAACTATACATGAGTGGGGCTATGCTAAAAACCGCAAAAACTGGGAAATTAATTAAATACACTGCCCTGGGTGCCAAACCATCATTATGAGAGTCCAGTCAAGACAAAATGAAGTGTAGAAGAAAATAAATTCAATGCATTGGCTACATGACAGCTTACTTAATATCTAGATGGAAATAAAAATGTTGTAAGGCATGGAAAAAGAAATAAGTTTTTAAATACATTACTGGAATGCCAGTCAAAATGAAGTATAAAAAAACAAGCAGCACTCAACTCAAATCACTTCTCCTTGCACTGCAGTTCTAATTATAATTTATATTCAGCTTTATAAAAGTACCAAGTAACATGCTGAAAGTAGCAATCTTTGAGATATCCCCACTTGTAAAAATGTTTCTTAGCCAAAAAAGACCTTGTGCCTGACAACTATCTACTTGTTTCATAGGGAAAACACGATCAAAGTAAAAAATGAACAGCAAACAAGAAACAAGCTCAAGATAAATTGCTTAAAGGATTACTATACAGGTTATGGACCACACATGATAGATTGGCATTCTGTTTAGTTTACAGGTAAAGCCGGCAAAGATGACTGCTAGTCTCCAATAAATGTAATGAGCTTCTGAAAATACTGCAATCCTGCCCTTTATTACAAATACTGTCATATGCATTTCAATACCTAAGGCTTATACATAATCTAGTTATTTAAATATTCTCCGCATGACAACAACAAAAAAGCTTTCAATGTTGGTAATTCTTTAATAATATGCTTATTAAAGCTTACTTGCATCTTACAATCTCAGACAAGCTTACTTGATATCATTAAAGCATTGCTACTTAAGCACATAGCAACAGGCACTGCAACAACGTGCATGTCTGGATAAGAAGAGGCATAAATCAACAGTATAAAAATATGACAGAAAACCAGAACATTCTGCAAAATCAAGGACAGATGAAAAGCCACTGTAGTACTTGTGTCTACCTTGGATGGGGGATACTCTGCACACTTATACTGCATAACTGCTTCTTGCCTTGCTTGGACACATCCAGAGTCACTATGTGGGGGAGTGGGGTGCAACAAGTATGTCACAATTTAAAATGTCTCTGGCTGACAGTGATGGCCCTGACACATTTGTCATACCTCTCAACCTCAAAGCAAGAAATCTGGACAAAGCCAT
Source organism: Protopterus annectens (assembly GCF_019279795.1). NCBI lineage: Eukaryota > Metazoa > Chordata > Ceratodontiformes > Protopteridae > Protopterus > Protopterus annectens. Next base: position 640,570,505 of record NC_056735.1, on the reverse strand, counting down.
AAACAGAAGTGGGACAAAGGCCCAAAAATAAGGACACATTTTAAATATTGGTCTTATAAACTTAGAAAGATAATAGAATAGTAGGTCTTGCATTAGTGTGAATTTTTTGAAGGGTATGAAATCTAAAACTCAAATGCCTGTCATTATTTTCTAACGTTAGTCTTTAATGATTTGTCACTAATTTGCCAGAAAACCACAATTTTATGAAAAACAGCCAATACTGTGATGCAAAAATATAAAATAGCTACTCAATACAGCTGGGAACCTGTCAAAGAAAGGACACTTTTTTAATATTAGTACTGTTAACTTGAGCAGCTGACAAAATAAGAGAATCTACATGCATTTCATAAATTAAAAGTAATATATAACTCTGATCTTTACAATTATTTATTAATTGCAAACTCTCCACATTTTCTTCCAAATTTGTCATTTTGTGGAGGGATTATTAGGGGGAGAGCAACATTTTGAGCCAAAATCAGGGACAGTTCAAAGGTTTGGACATGTCTAATTCTATAAAGCGATTTATTTGCCTATACCTCTCAACCTCTTAATGCAGGAAATCTGGACAAGGCCAAATATATTGGGGGAACATACAAACAGTACTAAAAATTGCTCTTGTATAAACTTAGTTGACAGAATAACAGGTCTTGCTTTAGCATGCATTATTCTGAAGGGTAGGAAGTCTGAAACTCAATGTATGTCATTATTTAGTGACTTCATTCCTAAATGATTTGCCACAAAACCACAAATGTTATGAGGAACAAACCAAAAATAAGAAGAAAAAAATCTATTAATTCTGCAAAAATCTGGACAGTTGAGAGGTATAGTTCAGCTGGGGCTGAGTTTGCCACTCTTCCCTCCCCTCACAAAATCATGGTCAAAGGGGCTTCCCCCCTGCAGCTATTCCAATGTCCCATTATTTGGCTATTTCACCCCATTTACCATAAACACTGTAATGTGCATACTACTTTACTTCTACAATGATTGGGATTTCATTTAAAAGTTTTATTTTACATTTTACAGCACAAACACTAATAGACATCTGCTAAACAAAACAATGCAGTTACACAAGGAAAATAGACTTAGCATTAAATCTGCCCTTGAAACTCACATTTGTTGAAACAGCATCAAAACCCACATTCAAAGAAAATACATCTGGCCAGTGGCAGATAAAGATTAACTGGGGCTGTTTTCAAATCATCAGCCCCTTGAACAGGAAACATACAAGTGTTCTTTGATATGTCTTCCCGATTGTATTAAACTATATTCCTTGTATAATACAGTACAGTTGTTAGAAAGCATTTTAAATGTATTGTTTTGAACATTTTTCCATTAAACAATGAAACAAAATGCATGCACCAATAATGACAAAAATGCCCAATTCAGAACATTTCCATCATAAAAGACTACTCACACTTCTACAATCCACCAGCATCAGTAAATATGCACAATCTCTGCAGAAGTAAACGTCATCTAAATAATTCTACATTAAAGAGATCTGTAACTAATTAAGAGGTTGCTACTAGCACACAACTTTATATTTCATTGTTTCATCTACAAATAAAGTACCTGTTTCTCTTGAGGAATAAATTGCTTATGCTACATTAAAAAATTGATAAGCTAGTAATATTGCAATAGGGAATGGATGGCAAACTGATAACAGGTTCATAGTTACTAGGTATCTCTGCCAAAGAGGACATTCTCAGGACTGCAGCATCCACCCCTTTAAAAGTACAACACAGTACAGTATCAGCAATGTGTCTATATACTGTGGGAGTAGAATCCACAGTCATCTGCATCAAAAGCAAGTACACTATCTGTTGTGCTATTAGCAACACAAGCAGCCACAGCATAAGCTGCACTAAACTTCTCTTCAAGCTCTCAGCTCCTTGTAAAATACTCAACACTCAACTGCATATCTCAACTTTGAAGCACAAGAAATCTGGATAAAGCCAAAATTTATGGGGGGGGGGGGGTCCAAAAAACTAGGTACACATTTTAAATATTGCTTGCATAATCTTGGAAAGTTGCTAGAATAAAATGCTGTGTTACCACCATGCATTTCACTGCCAAGTCTTGGCCCGAGGACCCTGTGCACTACAATCAGAACAACATACCACTATGCCAAATCAGCTGTTTCTTGAAAGACAGGTAGACTGAAACCTAAATGGCTATCATTTAGTGAATTCAGTTCTCACCATAGGTCTCAACTTCTTAGCACAAAACAGCTAGACAAAGCAAAGGGTGGGAGAATACAGCCCCAAACATATTCATTGAATTCAGTTCTCACCATAGCTCTCAACCTGTTAGCACAAATAACCTGAACAAAGCCAATAATGAGGGAATACAGCCCCAAAAATAGGGGCACATTTCAAATAGTGATCGTATAAACAGAAAATGCTATAATAAAATGTTTTGTGTTGCCATGTACTTTCTGAAGAATATGAAGTCTGAATGCCTATCATTATTTAGTGAATTCAAAATCCAGAAAAAATACAGATTTTATGAGGAACAGAACAAAAATAAGGCAAAAATGTCACAAGTGGCGGAGGATAGGGAATTCAAGCTCTTGGTACCTACTCCCAAGGTACAGGGTTTAAGTCTAGTCACCAGGTATATTTCCTGACTTCTTTCTAGCTACTGGAGCACACACACACGCACACAAGCACACACACACACACACACACACACACACACACACACACACACACACACACACACACACACACACACACACACACACACACACTCTTGTCCAAAGCAGTCTGATCCCTTTCCAATGGCATAGACTTCTGAATCTTTGCCGTTGCACTCCAAGTCTGGACTATCTTATCAGCAGTCTGGATCTGTGTGCATGCTCTGGACTGGTTCAATAGGAGTCCGGACTTGGGAAATACCGCAAATGTGCACGTGTGAGTTTTGGGGACCTGCATTTGTTTTTATTTAATTTTTTCCTTTTTTTTTTTTTTTGTTTTTTTTTTGTTTTGTTTTTTTATTCATTACTTTTCTTTTGTACAGCTGGGGGGGGGGCTGCAGTCCTGAAGCCCAATAGCACAAGCTGCCCCTGCAAAGTGATTACTATAAATTGGAAGAATAAAACTTCCCTTATGTTTAAAGAATACAAGAAGATAGCACTCAATGTCTCTCAACGAAAAATATCTACAGTCAAGATGAGAACACATAGAAAACTACATTTTATAATTCTTGAAAAAAGTCATTGAGAAACTGGAGAAAATGGAGTGTAATTTAATATGATATAGAATGTATTTTGAATGGTAATATTATATTTCATTAAATAGATGCCTTTGTAAAACGTTTTGCTTTCTTTCATTGTTTTTCTTTTAAACCATTGTTATGAAGTATTGCTTACATTTTATTGTTGTTTTGTTTGTTCATATTAATTCAAATAAAAAATATAGTAAAAAAAGCAAACAAACACAAAAGAAAGCACTTGATAATTGCATCACATCTGTTTCATTATAAGACACTTATGCCAGTCTTAAATGCATTAAGGTAATTCTTCATAATGATAAACTTTTTCTGTATGTTAGTGGTTCACATTCTGAACTTGGTTACAGTAGTGTGCTATTTAGCACGGATGCCCCCTTTCTCCTGTTTTGTTTCTAATGTCACATAAAATTTTGTATACTGTTTAGTAGAACAGGTAGATACAACTAATAATTGTAAGAATCACAAATCAGCTTTTCTATCTACTCTAATGGATTTATTTTGACTATGTCTGTAGTGAACTCCTCTTTTACTCAATTTGTTTCGCATGGCAATTTTTTTTTCATAAACCTGTGAACTGTAAAATTAATTCTACCATGTCCAAGCTATTATTCCTTGCAATACAAAGTTTAACAGTTAATCTATCAGGAGCCAAACAATTTACAATTGTGGGTTGGCATTGTTATGCTGACTTGGATCATGTACCTACTCTTCAGTTTAAGTTAATAAATGAATAAATTATAGAAATTACTAATAAGTACTATAATTTAAAATTATCATTTGCCAGGAAGGTCACTTTTCTTAAAATGACATTTTCTTTCAGTTTGGTCTTTCTTTGCTCAGATAGGCATTTGTTCCACAGTGTGCATGTATAGCAAAGTTAGACATATTTGGTCTAAATGTATCTATTGAGGAAGTACTCCAAAACTTCCTTGGCATTCTATGACCCCCTGTTCAAAAATGGGGATGCAAGGTGACATGACCTGAAATTTGAAAGCAATTTCAAATGTGGATTAATTTCTATTTCTGGAATTCTCAAAGAGATGGTTCAGGGTATAAGTTGTTCAATTATTGATGTCAGCGAATTATTTCTACTCTATTTGATTCTACTGAGAAAGTCTATTCTGAGGATTCTTATTTTTATGCAAGTCAAACCTTGTTAAAAATTACTTTTCAAAATTAGTTCCCCATTCCATTTCCATGATGTTTAATTCCCACTTTCAGTTCAGTTGCCATATTAATTTAACTGGCAGTCATATAAAAAAGATCATGTAAGTCTTTCTTTTCAATAGACTTCATATTAATGAAGCTAGATTAATGGTTATGCTGGACTCTTATTTTAATCCTAGTTACAAACATGTTTAAAAACATTAGGCAGCTTATTTGCTATCTAACTTTCTTTTATCCATGTGCCTACTTTGTTCACAGATTAGATGTCATGAGCCAAATTAACTAATTCTATTATAATTCATTGTTGCAATTTAATCAACAACACGCTTTCAAAATGGAATAAAGAATTAAACTCTTGTATCATGATTTAGGAGTGTGAATCTTTATGTAGAAATTATAGCATTTATTTCAAATCCTTTATGCATAGAGTGTATTGGACTCTAGAACATTCATGTTGGGCTAGTCCAAATAAAGACTGTTGAGTGTGCTGAAATTAGTCCTTATTCACATAGTATGTGATTGGCATGTATAAGAGTTGCACATTAGTGAGTAAAAACATCTTACTTGGTCAGATGCATATTTATTACTTTGTTATCAAGCATATTGACGATATATGTATACTATGCTTATAACTGCATTGCTTTTCCATTGTTTGTATCTGTATTGATAACTATTGCAAACATAATTGCAAAAATATTTATTTTAGATGATTGAAATAAAGAGGTGTTAGATACTAATGGCTTATATATTGCAAATTGTTTCTACTATCTTTTTACTGAATATTTAAAATATTTAAAAAAAATTGGTCAATAACCCTATTTAATTATACCATTTTTGCTGCTAATGATATTTTTTCAGCATGGAGGGATGAGTTGTAAGAAGAAAATGTTTTGTTATTTGCTATTTGATGTTCATCACTGTTAAGGTTTAGATAATTTATATTTAGCACTGTTTATTGTTTCATTTCATTTTTTTTTCAAAAGCAGTAGAAAATAAAATAAAAATAGCATATACCATATTTGCAAAATATCTGGAAAATAAAAAAATAAGAGCATATTGCTTTTTATGGGAGTTTTTTCCTTACTTTTTTTCCTATGGAGTCCTTAATGAGGAAGGTGGCAATAATGACTGTGAAAAGAAATATTTGTAATACAAAATGTATTTTTAAATGAATTTTATCAACTTTATTAAAAGTTCAGTTAAGACATAAGCAGACATATATTTATACAAAAGAAATCAAAATATATTAAGATATTCTCAGCTCCATGCATTATACATCACATGTTCTTTTGTATTACTAACATCAGTCCAACATTACATAAATTGCTCAATTCCTGCCTTCTCTTAAACTTCACTCTTCCAGAGCATTATTCTGTATATATTGTTCCAACAGTTTGCATTTATTTCTATGTAATTTGCTCCTACCCTTTTCTAAAGACCCCACTTCCAGTTCTTTTATCTCTGTTACAATATTCAATAATTCAAAAACAGTTGATTTAGACTGCAATTTCCATCTTCTAGTAATTGTTTTTGTTTTTTTGTTTTGTTTTTTTTTTGGCAGTCACCAGAATTAAACTTATCCAGGCCATATTAAGTCTAGACAATTCGGATCCTGTGTACCAGATCAAAATAATAATTTTGTTAGTTACACCCATTTGTTCATCCAGAATTTCTGACAGAATACTCTGTAAGGATTTTTTAAACACCTGCCAACTCATTACAAAAACCTACGTTCCCAGTTATCTCTTTCTCTGCCATCACAGCTCCAACATTTGCCATCTACCACAGGAAAAATTCTTCAGAGTCTGCTTGGGATTTAAAAGTACCTATGCAAACTCATCCAAAAAAATGTAAATCTTCTAGAATTTGTTGCATTCTTGGGAGCCATACTTTTGTCCTCCCATTGTTCTGTTGTAAATTATTTATCCAGACTCTCTTCCCAATCTTTTCTAACCTCCTCTGATTGATTCCTATATTTATCATGTGATATTTTATGCCCTACTATCTATCACTTTTTGAAAGCAGATTCTGCTCCAGATTAAACTAAAAACTCTACCAGAGCAGGTCTTTCACTTAAGGGTTCTCCTATTCCCCATTTCTTTGTCTATACACTATCAATTCCTGGGAGGGAATGCTGTTTCTAGCCTGTATTCCAAATGTCTTTATGGTCTATTCCCAGTCTATTACCTTTCCCTCCTTTTATTTGCTCTAAATACCTTGATTCCTTCGTTAGGTTTCTAAAGTTAATTTCAGCCTTCTCCTGCCTATTCTCTGTATCCCTAATTGCAGTCATCACAATAGCAAAATCTCTTTTCTCCATTCTTGTGTTGGCTTAGTAATTAGAATACTTTCTTCTACCTTATGAACTTAATAATCTCTATGAATGTTGTCATTCTCCTTAAGGATATGCATCCAAAATTTCACTCTCTCCTTATTTCTTGAATTTTCCCCATTTCATCATCATAATTTTCCACTTTGAATCAACTTATCCCACTTAACCCTTGACCTCTTTCCTTCCCAGGTAAATTCCTTCAAATCTTTATTAATTATCCAAACTTTTAACTCAACTTTCCTTAATATCTTAAAATCACTAGCCCCCCCTCTGGAAAGTAAGGATAAAAGCTGATGTATCCCCCTGGCTATCAAAAACAACTCGCACCCTCATGAAAATCAGATATAGGGCTTGGAAAATATGGTTAAAATCAAAACACCCTGCTGACTTGCAAAGGTATAAAGAACTAAGAAAAGAGACAAAAAAACATCAATAAAGACAAAAATGATTTCTACTACAGTCCTACAACAACTCTAAAATCGGATTCAAAAAAATTCCGGAACTCTTTAAACCAAATACTACACCCTGGCAACACCACTTCACCCAACCCATGCCCAGACAAATCACCTGAAGAAACAGCCAACACCTTTAATGCCTATTTGATACAATCAATATCCAAGCTATCTAACCCCAACCCCAACCTTCCTAACATCTATGCACCCAACTGCCCTGAACCTTCTCTAACTTCTAACTCTGTAAACTCTTTCTCCATCAAACCTGTTCCTACCACCTATATCAAAACCCTTCTCTCTAAGTTAAAACTATGCTATGTATCTGGTGACAACATCCCATCATATATTCTCCAGATAGCAGCTCCCTCTCTTGCTCTTCCTGTATCTATCACAGTCAATCACTCCATCTCTGAATCTAAAGTCCCATCAATCTGGAAACAATTCTGCACCATGCCTATTCATAAAGGAGGTAACTCTTCTGAAATTTCCAATTTCAGACCTATTGCTACCCTCTCCCCTCTCTCTAAAGTCTTGGAGAAATGTATACACAAACAAGATATGTAATATCTTATACAGTAAAATCTGCTCACTCCCACACAGCATGGTTTCCAACCGAAGCATAGTACCACCACAGCTCTATTATCCTTTCGCAACACTATTTCTTTAGCCAGAGATGGTCATAAACTTATCTCTTGTCTATTCCTTGATCTCGTAAAGGCTTTCAACACTGTTTCTCACTCTCTACTACTGAAAAAACTGTCTGACCTCAACTTCTCCCTGGATATACTTGGATGGTTCTCCAGCTATCTCACCAACAGCTTGCAATCATGGCACTCTGCACTATCTACTCCCTTTCCAGTAAGAATGGGTGTCCCCCAAGGATCAATTCTTGGACCATTGCTCTTTAACATCTTCACTAACTTACTCTATTCTTCCTGCCCACAGTCTTCTATAGTTCAATACGCTGATGACTCTACAGTCATCACCATTGCCAACTCTCCCTCTGAACTTTTATTAGCTACCCAGTCATCTTTTAATTCAGTCGAGACATAGCACTCCAATATTCAGCTCATCCTAAACCATAAAAAAACAAAACTGCTCATCCAAAACCCTAAAAAAAAACAAAAACTGTTACTCTTTCTCCCCAAAACAGTTAACCACATCAAATCTTCCTTCTTTATAATGACTCTAAACAATACCCCTATTGAAGTTGAATAAAGCACAAAAATCCTCAGTATTACCATCGATGATCAGCTAAAATTCGACCTTCACATAAATAATTGTATCAGAATAACCCATCAGAAACTAGGACTTCTGTATAGAAATAAAATATTTCTCACTGCTGAAGCTAGGACTACCCTCACATATGCTTACCTTCTACCCTGCTTAACATACTGCTCCCAAATACTCACAAATCTTAACTCCTCTCTACTTACTAAACTTGAGTTAACTTATCACAAAATAGCTAGATTCACAGCTCAACAAACCTATAAATCCCACCACTGTCTCTCCCTAAAATACCTTAATTGGCTTGAACTACCTCACCTGCTTCTCCTCTCACAGCTCCAAATCATACACTCCATACTATATCAGCCAGCCTACTGGCCAGTCCTATGCTCCCTCATCTCTCACTACATTGCTACAAGACATCTCCAGAGCTCAACTCAAAATCTATTACATATCTGTAAACCCAAGTCTAAAACTGGGTGCAACATATGCAGCTACTACCCCTCTATTGCATGGAATAAACTCCCACTTGAAATTAGATCTCCTACACATCCTAAGCAATTTAAATCAGCTGCAAAAGAGGACTTAATAATGCACTTGACCTGCCACTGTTTACACCCTCCCTGAACATATCCTTCTTCATAGGTTCATAGGTGTGTACTAGGATAATGGCCCTGGAGCCTTTACAAGCCTAGCCCATAGGATTACACTGGCATCATGCCACCTGACCTTAGTTCCCAGTGCCTCTGTCAAGTAGAGCCAATGGAGTGATCACCAGGGTGAATTTTCTATTTCCCATTCACTCCTCAAGATTTTTCTTCAACAGGGCCAGTGAGGTGCTCTGTTTGACATGTATGGGAAGTATATTCCATACCATGGGCACTTTCTGGGTTATAAACCTGTCCCTCCAGCAGGTTCTGTTGATTGTGGTAATGAGGTTGAGGTCTCTGGAGCATGTGGTGTAGAGGGATTGGGATTTCTTTAGATGTAGCATTTCTAACAGAGCTGGGTCAGACATGGCTTTGTAAGTCAAGCAGAAATCGCCTCTAAGTAGGTGATATGAGACAGAGAATAGTTGGAGGTTTTTGAGTCTGTCCATATAGGACAAGTGTTTAAGGCCTAGAATCCTATTTGTGAGGTACTTTTATGACCTCTCCAGTTGTTGCAGGTGTCTAGTGAGGTACATGCCACATGGGGCATTCTACTCAATGATTGGTCTAATGTGGGAAGAGTAGAGGGAGACAATGACTTCTTTCTTCCTGGATGCAAAACCCTCAGTAATGAGATGTGGCACATAGAAGGACTTTCTGACCACAGTGGCAATGTGGTGGTCGAAAGAGAGGTTGTTGTCAACTTCTATTCCCAGATCTTTTATAACACCTTCTGTGTTCAGTGGACTACCATCAATGTGGTAATTTATGGGAACCACGTTTTTCCCAAAGGGGGATGACGGCACATTTTTTTGGCATTGAGCTTAAGACCATAGTTCTGATACCAGTCATTGGTCTCAGTGAGGACTTTCTGTAGGATGTCAACATCACTCGGGGAGTTAATAATAGCTCCCAACTTGCATTCGTCTGTGAACTTTGTCAGCCAGAGTCCCTTTGTGTTGACCTGGACTTCAGAGAAGTAGATACCAAACAGGAGAGAACCCAGGACTGAACCCTGTGGGACTCCACTCATCACTGGTCATCAGTCTGACTTGGAGTCAGCTACTTTCACACTGTGAGTTCAGTTTTCAACCAACCTAGTGATATAGGGGTTTATGCCTAGCTTACTGAGTTTTTCTATGATTCCTGAGTGGAGAATGGTATGAAAGGCCTTGGCCAGATCAAGGTAGGCTGTGTGAATCACCTTGCCTTCATCCACAGCTCTGGTGACTGATTTAAAGAAGTCAACCAAGTTGAGCAGGCATGATCTACCCTTCACAAAACCAAACTGTGTGGCATCCAGAGTTTGGAGATTCCCTATATCCTTGTTTATTAGATCCATGATGATGCGTTCCATAGCTTTGCATATCAGACTTGTTAGGCTAATGGGGTGATAGTTCCCAGGGTCTGTAGTCGCTCCTCCTTTGTGGAGAGGGATGATTGTAGCAGTGCGCCATTTGGTAGATACAAAGCCTGAGGTGAGGCTGTGAAGGTGAGGTGCCAGTTAAGATACCTTCTTTTTCCTTTCCCCCTAATATTTCCTCTCATAATCTTTCTTTATCCTTTTTACCCTACTACTCCCTCTTTCTTCTAGTCACCTCTATACTTTCTTTTCCATTCCTTTCTCTGTAAACACCTTTTAAGACACAGGCAATAGTTTATGTATTACAATAACTTCTAGTCTACATAACAAACTTCCTATGCATTTCATATAACTTCCTATGCATTTATACCTTTATTTATAATTCTGTACTTATGTTGTTCACATTTGTTGTTTTCTTTTGATTTTTGACTTTTAAGCTTTATGTATTACTGTAAGTATTTCTTAAATTACCTTGGAAATGTAAAGTTGTTTATATTACTTGGAGCTTTTCTCCCTGGGCCTCTGCTGAAAAAGGGCTTCAGCTCAGTCAGACACTCCTGGTCAACAAATGTAAAATAAAATAAATAAATAAATAAATAAAATTCTCTACAACTTCTCCACTGATTAATAAAAATATGCCTGACCTGTATATAAAACTAAAGGGACTAAAACATTTTCACTGTTTATATCTTGTTATTGATATCCATAAAAGGAGCTGCCAGTTTCACAGTTTCTATATTATCTTTTGTCCAGTCTCTTCCCACATATCCTTAGGTGCTATAACAGAAACTGTTTTAATGCATACTCCTAAATATTTCATTTTATTTTGTCCCCATAAATATGGGTATTGTTGAACCACTTCATATGTGGGTACATAATTTACAGCAATAGGCTTTCTCTTTTACCTTTGTTAATTTTGTAGCCCAAATAGACTTGAAACTGTCTCAAAATGTACCACAACACAGAACTGTCCTTTTCTGGTTTTATCAGGTATAAAATAATATGATATACAAATAAAGCCAACTTTTCTTGATTACCATACCAATTATCCCCAGGATTCATGAACAGCCCATGCAGGAATAGCTTATTCTTGCACAGACTGTTTCTGTGTAAGAATAGAGCCGTCGCGCGCCCTACATATTAATGAGGGCATGCCGCTCTATTCTTACACCTACATGATTGTGCCTGAGTACAGGGGGCTTGGAGAAGTGCTGCACAGAGACTTCTACATGCCCCCTGCACTCAGAAAGCACCATATGGCACTTTCTGACACAGAAGCGTCAGAAGAAGGAGCTGCAAAATATTAGATCCCAGCTCTAATATTATGCAGTAATCCATGTCAATGGACACTAAAATATAAACCCGACAGTGGAGAAGTATACTGAGAGCCCTTTAGTGCAATGAATCTGGAACAAGCCAGACAAAGTGGGTGGACAAATGCATGGCAATATCGATATATCCAAATAATGTGAGTAGAATGGATAAGCTGAGGAAGTTGTTGTACAAATACTGTTACTGCTAACATTTTTTGAGACGAATATCATAAGTCTGGGACTCATGTTCTCTGTATAATGTAAAGACCCCCAATCCTCACATCACCCCACTGATGTGTCAGGAATACACAACAGTGATGGTGACCACACGTAAGGTATTGGCCAGAAAGGGTACCATTCCCCACTCAGGAATCATAGAAACACCCACTAAGCTAGGTCCCAACACCTATATCACTAGTTGGGTTTCAAACTGGCTCACAGATAGAACCTACAATGTGAAAGTAGCTGACTCCAAGTCAGACTGGTGACCAGTCATGAATGAAGTCCCACAGGATTTGGTCCTCAGTCCTCTCCTGTTTGGTATCTACTACTCTGAAGTCCAGGCCAACATGAAGGGACTGTGGCTGACAAAGTTTGCAGATGATTGCAAGTTTGGGGCTATAAAAAACTCCCCAAGTGAAAGTGATGTTGGCATTCTATAGAAATGTCTCAATGACTCCAACGACTGGTGTGAGAACCATGGCCTTAAGCTCATTGCCAAATAATGTGTTGTCATCTCCCTTGGTAGAAACCCACTTCCCTTAAATTACCACATTGATGGTAGTCCACTGAGCACAAAAGCCATTATAACAGATCTGGGAACACAGGTTAACAGCAACCTCTCTTCTGAGCACCACATTGTCACTGTGGTCAGAAAGTCCTTCTTTGTGGCACATCTCATTACTAAGGGTTTTGCATTCAGGAAGTAAGAGGTCATTGTCTCCCTCTACTCTCCCCTCATTAGGCCAGTCATCAAGTATAATGCCCCATTTGGCAAGTACCTCACCAGACACCTGCAACAACTGGAGAGGGAGCAGAAGTACCTCATAAAGAGGACCCTAGCCCTAAACACTTGTCCCATATGGACAGACTCAAACAAATCCAACTAGTTTCTGTCTCATATTGCCTAGTTAGAAGCGATCGCAGCTCAACTTACAAAGCCACGTGTGACCCAGCTCTGTTATAAATCCTACATCTAAAGAAATCCCAATCCCTCCACAGCCACATGCTCCAGAGACCTCAACCTCATTACCACAATCAAAAGTACATGCGATAGGGATAGATTCATAACCCAGAGACTGCCCATGCAATGGAATAGAGTTCCCATACATGTTATGCAGAGCACCTCACTGGCCCTCTTCAAGACAAATCTAGATTAGTCCATTTGAAACAAAAGATTCACCCTGGGGATCACTCCAGTGGCTATACTCGGTAGAGGCACTAGGAACTAAGGTTGGGTGGCATGATGCCAGGGTAATCCTACGGGCTGTGCTTTTAAAGGCTCCAGGCACATTAACCTAGTACACAGCTATGTCTCTCTCACTATAAATAAATAAATATATATATATATATATATATATATATATATATATATATATATATATATATATATATAGGTCCCATTCAAAACATCTCAAACCCATAACATCTAATTTCATAACATTGAGACCAGAATATCTAAAACCCAAAACATCTAAAACCCATAACATCGAATTTCATAACATCTAACACTACAAATCACAAGAAAATAACATCCCCTCCACATTTAGTGACACTACACTACCAAACACACCTTTTACTCTGTTTCTGTATGCCCCGTAAATTAAATATGCCAACTCCAAGATCACACTACAGTTGGAAAAAGTTAATTTCCTAACCACACTGTATCAAGCCCCCCCTGCAGAAATGCAATAAAAAGTGTGTTTGGTAGTTTGGTGTCATTATATGTGGAGGGGGTGTTATTTTCATATGATTTGTAGTGTTAGATGTTATGAAATTCAATGTTATGGGTTAAAGATGTTTTGGGTGTTTGATGTTCTGAAGTAGGCCCGTATATATATATATATATATATATATATATATATATATATATATATATATATATATATATATATATATATATATATATAAATATATATATATATATATATATATATATATATATATATATATATATATATATATATATATATAAGATATATATATATATATATATATATATATATATATATATATATATATATATATATATATATATATATATATATATATATATATATATATATATATATATATATATATATATATATATATATAATATATATATATATATGTATATATATATATATATATATATATATATATATATATATATATATATATATATATATATATATATATATATATATATATATATATATATATATATATATATATATATATATATATATATATATATGGGTTCACTTTAGGCATCAAATACTGAAATTTCAAATATCAGTATTTCGAGCCCAAGAAGCCGAATCCACATAATAGTGAAAGTTTAAAAGCGTGAAATTCAAAACCTCGAATACCGGAGGTATTGAATTTCAGGCTTCTAAAGTTCCGCTATGGTCATGTATTCAGGTATGTGTGTGTGTGTGTGTTAAGGTGTTTGAGTAGGGGCTGTGGTGTTTGTTAGTGTGTTTTGTTGCTGTGATATGTGTGTGTGTGTGTGTGTGTGTGTGTGTGTGTGTGTGTGTGTGTGTGTGTGTGTGTGTGTGTGTGTGAAGAGAAAGTAGCTTGTGTGGTGGTCTTTTGTGTGTGTTTGTATGCTGTGCGACCTCGGAGTGAGAATATTTAAGTAGGGGGGTGTGGGAGGTAGTACAGTGATTGTGTGTGTTTGTGTGGTGGATGGTGTGTTTGTGTGTGTAGAAAAACCGCAAACTTCAAAACTTCTGAGGTTTTGAATTTTGTGGTTTTTACTTTTCGTTGTTTTGTGGATTCGACTTCTTGGGCTCGAGATACTGAAATTCGAGATTTCAGTATTTCGAGCTTCTGAAGTGAATCCATATATATATATATATATATATATATATTGAGATATATATATATATATATATATATATATATATATATATATATAGATATATATATATATATATATATATATATATATAGATATATATATATATATATATATATATATATATATATATATATATATATATATATATATATATATATATATATATATATATATATATATATATATATATATATATATATATATATATATATATATATATATATATATATTTATATATATATAGATATCTATGGATCCGGACACATGCTCTACCAGCATATGTCCAAATCACAAAACACCGAACACACATACACGAAAGTGCTTAACACTGACAAGCACTTCCGTTTATGTGTGCCTGTTGGACTACAGTATGGGTAAGGGAAAATTCCCTTTTCCCCACTGTAGTGGGATCTCGGAATGAGAATATTAAAGTAGGGGTGGTGTGGGGGTTACAGGGGGGTGCAGGGGGGTGAACTCCACCCTGCAGAACTGTAGATTTTTTTTTTAACTACACATACACGGAAACGCTTTTCGATGTTAAGCGCTTTCTTGTATGTGTGTTTGATGTTTTGTGATTTGGACACATGCTAGTCGAGTATGTGTCCTAGACATATATATATATATATATATATATATGTATATATATATATATATATATATATATATATATATATATATATATATATATAATATATATATATATATATATATATATATATATATATATATATGTATAGTTGCACTTCATAAGCTTGACTTACTGAAATCCTGAATTTCAGTGACCCGAGACCATGAAGGTGAAAACCAGAATGCCGAAAGTGCATAAGAGCGCATTCGAATATCTCAAATCCACGTTTATGCATTTCTGGTACGTCACATGTAGTGTTTGGTGCCTGAGATTGCAGGTGAGTGAGTGTTTGTACGTTGTATGTGTGGGTAAGGGTAGGGAGGTGTAAGTGTGAGCGTTGGATTTGTTGGTGTTTGTGTATGTGTATTTGTGTGTGAGTGAGTGGAGGATGGCGTGGTGTAAGAATTTTTTATGTTATGTACGACCTCAGAGTTGATATATATAAGTAGGGGTGTGTGGGGTCACAGCCCCCCCACATGGGGGGTGCAGGGGGGCTTGCCCCCTACTTATATTTATGTATATATATATATATATATATATATATATATATATATATATATATATATATATGTATATATATATATATAAATATATATGGTTTAACTTCATAATCTCGAATTACTGAAATCCCGAATTTCAGTACCCTGAGACTATAAAATCGAACCATTCACAATACCGAAATCCACAATCCCGAATAACACAATCTCGAAAATACATAAACCATACACCACATAACACACACACCATTCCACCCACAGCACACAAACCACACAAACCTACACTAAATATAAGCAGGGGGGCAAGTCCCCCACACCCCCCATGTGGGGGGCTGTGCCCCCTTACCCCTTCTTATATATCCCAACTCTGAGGTTGTACATAACATAAAAAAACCTCACACCACGCTATCCTCCACTCACTCACACACAAATACACATCACACATACACAAACACCAACAAATCCAACACTCACACTTACACCTCCCTACACTTACCCACACATTCAACGTACAAAAACACATACAAACACTCACTCACCTGCAATCTCAGGCACCATAACACTACATGTGACGTACCGGAAATGCATAAGTGTGGATTCAAGATATTCATATTAGCTCTTATGCACTTTCGCCATTCTGGTTTTCACCCTCATGGTCTCGGGTTACTGAAATTCGGGAGTTCAGTAAGTCAAGCTTATGAAGTGCAAACATATATATATATATATATATATATATATATATACATGTGTCTAGGACACATGTTATGTACGACCTCAGAGTTGGTATATAGGTTGGTGTGTAGCTTTGTGTGGTTTGTGTGCTTTGGGTGGAATGGTGTGTGTGTTATGTGGTGTATGGTGTATGTATGTTTGGGATTGTGTTATTCGGGATTGTGGATTTCGGTATTGTGAATGGTTCGATTTTATAGTCTCGAGTTACTGAAATTTGGGATTTCAGTAATTTGAGATTATGAAGTGAAACCATATATATTTATATATATATATATATATATATATATATATATATATATATATATATATATATATATACTGCCCCCAGCCCCCATTAAGGAAACCACAGTAAAGAATGTCTCCAAAGCCAACTTCATGCTACGTAAGACTGAAGTTGCTAACTTTGTGACACCCGTGCAGATGGTACATAGAAGTACGACTGCTGAATATTACACCGATGCACTGTATGAACACATACATAACTGCATGGATCATGCCATCCCAAATAGAACCAAGATGCTCTCCTCCATATAAAGGAAGCAAATCTGGTGGTCCCTTGCCATTAAGGAACAGTACAACAGTAGGATGAAACTGTTGAAATACTACAGTAAACCCCCATGATTGTAATAACTCCCTTATCATCCTCAGTAAGAAGCTGAGATTCTTTATAAAATCCACCATAGCTGGGTACAAAAACAAGATTACAACTGATTCTAAAGACATTCAAAAAGCATTCTATACATATGTCAAGAATCCCAGTGGCAATACTCAGATCAGCCCCGAGTTACAGCACAATGACAGTAAATATACAGGACCAACTGATATTGCCAACATACAGGCAGATAGGTTCAGTGCCAGCTTCACCTCCCTCTCACCAACTAAAGAGCCTATCTGAATGCTGGAGGAATGTAAAGCCCCTGTAATCATGGCCGCACAGGTAAAAAACACATCCCCCAAAGCCAAGAATACAGCATCTATGGGACCAGACAACATCCCAGGCTGTGTTCAGCACAAGCCACAAAACTAACTGGTACCCCAACTAAGTACCATGTTCAATCATAGCCTCACTTCAGGATTTGTGGTTACTGAATAGCACACAGTGATGGTTATCCCACTCCACAAGGGGGGAAGCCACCACAGCCACTGGGAACCACTGTCCCATCTGTCTGCGAAGCCTGATTTACAAGGCTATGGAGCGTATCAGCATGAAACTAATAAACTAATAAACAATAACATAGGTAACCTCCAAATTGTTGACCCCACCCAGTTTGGGTTTGTGAAAGGTACATCATGTCTCCTAAACCTGATTGGCTTCATTGAAGCAGTCACCAGAGCCAAGGACAAAGCCAAGGGTTTTCTCACAGCCAACCTAGACCTTGCGAAGGCCTTCAACAGCATCTCCCACTCTGGAATTACATATAAACTCACTAAACTAGGCATGCATACCAATGTCATGAGATGGGTTGCTACCTGGCTTACAGACAGAATCCACACTGTGAAAGTAGCAGACTCCAAATCTGACTGCACACCAATGACAAGTGGAGTACAACATGGTTCAGTCCTAGGTCCTCTCCTTTTTGGCATCTATTTCTCTGAAGTTCAGGCTAACACAGAGGGTCTATGGCTAACAACATTCTCAGACGACTGCAGACTGGGAGCCATTATTGAATCCTGTAAAGATCTGGACATTCTACAAAATGGCCTCAATGACACAGATGCCTGGTGTCAAAGCCATGGCTCAAACTTCACACCATGAAATGCATTTTCATCCCCTTTGGATAAAACTCTGTGCCCATGAACTACCACATAGCTGCTAGTACACTTAACACTGAAAGTGTGATAAGAGACCTAGGTACACAGGAGGACAATAGTCTCTACTTTGATAACCACATTGCTACAGTACTCGGGAAATCCTTCTATGTGGCACATCAGATCACAACAGATGTGTCATCCAGAACAAAGGAGAGCATAGTTCCCTCTACTCATCCCTCATTAGACCTATCATACAGTACAACAGCCTGTTTGGTATGTACATCACAAGATATCTACAACAACTGGAAAGTCCACAGAAGTACCTAACAAAGAGGATCACTGGCCTCAAACAGATGACCTACGCAAACTGTCTCAAAATCCGCCAGCTTGAATACATTGCATATCACCTACTCAGAGCCGATCTCTGCCTAACATACACATCCATGTCAAACCCAGTGCTGTTGGACATGCTACACATAAAGAAATCCCAGTGGCTCCAAAACACATGCTCCAGGGAGCTAAACCTTGTCACCACAATAGACAGAACATGCTGGAGGGATAGATTACTGTCTATAACACTTCCCATACTATGCAGAACTGTTGGAATGATATGGTGATGGGAATTGACATGTATGTCAAGTCTTCACTGACAGACATCCTTGCATGATAACAGTGTTACCCAGAGAAATGCAAAGAAACTGGGGAACAGTTGCAACATATGGGCCAAACACCTGGACAGTCTTCAAACAGCCTGGCAGTGGAGAGGTATGCTCATAACCCTATAGTGTAATGAATCTGGAACAAGCCAGACAAAGTGGGGGGAGACAGGCATGACAATAGAGACATATCCAAATGATGTGAGTAGAAAAGCTGAGAAGGTTGTTGTAGTAACACTGTTCCTGCTGACATATATTGACAGAAATATCACCTTAGTGCATTTTGGAGTGAATGTCTGGAAGCCAAAAGAAAGCACCACCTTAACAGCTACAAACATACATAATCTGAGGGTTATGCTACTGGGCTGTGGAAATGCTATACATTACTAGTGAAGGCCTTGTGGTTGTTGTCACTACCTGCTGCAATCATGTTTACATAGCTACCTTTACAGGTGTTGATGAGAGATCTTAACCTTTGGTTGAGGCTGATAAGGGTTTATTCCCAGAATTGAGACCTCACCTTATTCTGCATGAAGTTCCTCCTTCTGTTGTAGGGTTAGTTTATGGCAGGCGACCACCAGATTGGCTTCCACTTTTCCGAGAAGAGCATCTTGGTTGTATTGCGCATGGTGAGATCTATGCATTTGTGTCTGTGTTCGTACAGCGCATTGGTGTAGGATTCTGCAGTCATGCAACTAGTCTCTGCATGCATGGGTGCCATGCAGTTAGCCACCTCTGTTTGTATGTGGCAGACATTAGCTTTGGAGAAGATTTCTTGGTGGTTACCTTTGTGGGGTGGTGGGATGGATGTAGATTCCCAATGTGATTAGTTTGTGTTAGTAACTAACTAGGGAGGGGTTGACTATTGGTGTAGAGCAACATTCATCCATGTTAGTAATGACCTGGTCAAGGATGGGGATACCTCTAGTGGGTGCAAGAATGAGCATGTCCAGAGCATTGGAATCAATGAATCCCAGAAAGCATTGGCCAAGTGTATTGGTACATGAGTAGTTTTTCCAGTTAATGGTGGGGTAGTTGATGTTAGCCCATATGGGAGTGTTAGGTTGGAACCTAATATTCCCCAGGGTGCTTAGGAATGGGGAGTGTGAGTCTTGGGCCATGTTTGTGGACCTACAGCAGGCTATGACCTGTATTGCTGTCTTAGCCAATGTTAGCTGCACCTGATATATCTCAGATGCATTATGTTGTGCTAACGGTCTGCAGGTGTGTGAATCCATTATGGATATTGAACCACCACCACACTTGCAGCTGCAGTCCAACTTTGGGGCCACACAAGTGTCGAATGAGTGATAGCCTGGTATTGCAGGTTAGCTTCCTGCCACCTTGAACCATTTCCCTCTTACAGCACAAATGTTAATGCTCTCCAGTTTAAGATTGCTTTGAGTGTATTTTTACATGTAGACCTCTAGTGTTGAGGAGCATGATCCTCACATTACATTGGTTTGTAGCTGTTACAATGGTAATGTGGTCTTTGGAACACTGAATAAAAAAGCCACTATAGGGGTAACAAAAGCTTTTGCCAATATCTGGAAGTCCAGGGGTGACAGATGCAGGACATCTGTGGCAAAGGATCACAGTCTGTCAAACATGTCATCCCAGTAGCACAGATAATGGAACCCATAAATATGATACCAGAGATGTATTCAATTGTTGGGAACAATCGTTTTCAGCTTGTACTGTGGTATCATTCTCGGTGATGGTAGGATGCTGCTCAGGGCTAGGGTCATACCTGTCTGGGCTACATAGTTGGTGGGCTCCTCCATGTCTGTTTCCATATAGTCCAGTGAGGTATGTCTCAGGACATTCACACCCACATGTACAATGACAGAGTCATATGTATACCTGTTGTTGGGGGACATCAGTGTGTGTGTCTTGTGGTGGTTCCTGGTTCCAACAGCCAGCTGAGTTCCACTTTCTCCTTTTTTGACCTAGTGAGTGGGACATCACTGTTCCTCACTATCAAGTCAACTATGCCTATTGTTTTGGCCATGCTGTTTTGCCTTAGACACTTTGGTTGAGTGTAACACTCTTTAGGAGACATATGTGTCTTGTGCTTCATGTTATGTGGTGGTGGTGGAGTGCATGTCCGCCATGGAGGACTCAGCTGTTTGTGCAGCTTTTCATTGAGAGCCTCTGAAAAGGTAGGTTTGTGTTCTGGAGGGCTATGTGTTCCATGTAGTATGGTGTAAGTGTTGCCCGCCTCCTCTTGACCAAATATTCTGGTCTTGGTTGTGGAGTGTGTGGCTTGCAATTTGGATGTATAGGTGCATCTCTTGCAAGTCTAAATGTAGAGAGGTAAGAGGTGAGGGTTGTCAGTGTACATGAGGCAGTTTCGACATTGCCTCAGGATGGCCAGGTTCAGCAGGTTAATAGGTGAAACACAGGGAACTGACCTGTAGACATGCTTGGAGGGGTGGCCATTAAGAATAATTACTGGAGCTGTTTCCTCATAGACCGTTTAGTGCAGTTAGCATGTTTATGTAGTAAAATACTTGCTACAAGACATCTGGTAAAGTGCTAAAGTGATACACCATTGAAAGTGCTGGAGAGGAGAGAACTAGCATATCTAAGTGTCACATTGAAGAGCAGATTTGGGAAACACTCAAAAGCTAACATACAGTCCTGGATACAGCAATTCTGTATCTGGACTAGACTAGTCACGGTAAAGGTAACTAATTGGTATTATTTTAATAGCCAAATGTCTGGTATATTATATGTGTCTCCATGTAGTGTAGCTTTTGTACAATGGATGTGTGAGTACATATCACATGCCCGACCACCCATGTATACACGTGTCCCATACAGTATACTCACACCCCCTTGGGATTGTAATGACAGCACATATAGGCATGTTATGTGCAGGAAATAATATACACCTGGCATGCAAAAAAATATACAGCCCTTGAACCTGTGCACAATAGTCAAGGCATATAACTTTTAAGCCATCTAAGCTGTACTATTTTATGATGTTCTCAACCTTAGCATGCAGTGCAGTTGGCTTATCATAGAGAAGGAAGAGTGTGGAATCAGTACTGATGTAGTTGTCAAGAACTTGCAGCACTGTCAGAGCCAAGAGCACCTTAGTGCAATTCTGGACCATGCCAGATGAAGTGGGAGGACCAAGCTATGAACATACAAACACATTGGTAATGATGCAAAGGGACCCATGCCACTGACATCTGCTGGCCCCCCAGCACAGTACAACTAATAAGTACACAGTACAACTAATAAGTACACAGTACATTGCTACAAAATCAGGATATGCCATACACAATGGCCAGACATACACTGACCTCTTAGCAATATAATTGAAATGACTGCGGATAGTAGAACAACAGACAACCAGCCATCAATACACACAGATGTTTTAATGTGTTTTGCTGTCAAGTATTACAACACTTAATTGCCTGGAATACAGGATCCAACTGACACTTAATTACGGATGTTCTTAAACAGCCTCCACTTAAACTCTTCAGTTAACCCCTTAGGGGAAACAGTATCAAATGATACCATGTAAACTGAGTCTTTACATAACAATGGCTCTATGATGACACTGGGAAACAGACCTTCCCAAAAAAGTACATTGTAACCCACGACAGTCTCTATGGTGAAATGTATTACAAATAACAGCTATAGAACGCTTGTCCACGTAATAACCAATATCTCTCACATGTCCTAAAAGACTGCTTCAATGACATGTCCTACTATTCTGCAGACCCACCTCTTGACTGTACAGGGTTCTACATGCTGACCAGGCTTTGCACTCATATGTATGGCCCCTACCTCTCTTAATGTGTCTTATTCCACAACATCAGTGGGATGATAGCAGGAATGTCGGCATTACATACTGATAGACCATACCTATCAGTCTTCTACTGCATGACAACTGGACAAAGCTTGTCATATAAGCAGAGGTCAGAGGTCCGAACACAGGGCCATATTTGATATATTGCTGTTATATGCTGAGAAGTTTGCTGGTGTTACACGACTAGTTGCAACATCTCTATTCTGACTGATATGAAGTCAGAAACACATATGTATGTTGCCATTTACTGGCAGCAATGACCGGAGTATGCTACTGATTTGCCCAGGACAGCACCTGTCTGGGTAACACACAAAACATAACAGGCAAACCACTGGCTATTATGTGGGTAGGCCTACAATTCAGAGCTATGCAGACACATAACTTTGTCAGACTGACATCCATGTAGAAGGAGCATTTACACACAGAGCCTGTAAAACTAGCAGTGTTCACACCATATAACAGCAATACTCACATTTGGTCCCTAAGTCTGTAACCTTCTCCCCCATTTAGTTGGCCTGTCTCCACAAGTCTTGTTGTAAGAGTTATTCCCACCTGCTGTGTGTAACAATCAGTAGCCATAGAACTCCAGGATGTGTTCCTCACAGCCAAGGCAAAGGAACAACGTCCACATTAAATAGTCAATTATAGGAGTGTGTTGCCATGACATTGGCTATTGGAAGAACTACCCAGCGGCTCTGCATGCAATTAGCAAGTGGGGAACATAAATTGGTACACAGGCCATCACCTGGTCAAGAGCATTACCTTCAAAGGGCATGCACATACCTATTCCAAACATATGTTTACCAGTACTCCATGTTGGGAAACAGAAAGATGTGGAGCAACCTGCTGATACAACCCAGTGCAGTGTGAAATAATAAAAAGGTATGTGAAACAAGTCAGCAAATAAGTGAATGTAGTATGTGTTTTCTAATAATGGGAAATAGCATTTTCACAGATTTCTGTCTGAGTGAGACTTGCTGTAGTGATGACCTGCTAAACAGCACCTATAGCCATAGCATCTGCATCTCTCTGCTGTGACATGGAACACAGCTCAGGACCCGGACTCACCCCAGGAAAGGACAGCTCACACATGACAAACCCTGGAGTCTCTGTCAAACACTACTGACTGTGCCACTGCTAGGCCAGCTATAGGGATATTGTACATATCCATATGCGACCTGTGAATATGAGTATGATACACGTTTGTCGTGTAAATTTATGAGAACTATATAGTGTGTATACACCTTTCATAGCCAGAAAACTGGCAGATTCCACACATGTGGATGGACAGGGGTGCTCATAGGTGGACTGCTGCCATCATGGCCCTCCCACAAGTGCCACAGCAGGCATCACCAGACACATGTTTTGGACTACCCCAGTTATGTCAAATATGACAGCCCATCCAACAGGAACTCCCATACCCAAATACATATCCACAATAATGCAACAACCTATCCAACCTAAATATGTCAGCTCAAAATCTAAACATTACCAAAGACTTATATACAAATTCCTGAAGTTAATCATAAACCTACGCAATAACCTCACTATGGATGGAGATATTCACCTGAACCCTGGCCCTTCTACCGCAGATAGCATAACCTCTTACGAAAACAATCCTACGAAATCACCATCTACAATAAGGTCCCCCAACTCCCTCCTTGTTACCACCTAAATATTAGGAGCATAAATAATAAGGTACATAACCTACATGCCCTCCTACAAGTTCAATCCCCTGATATTCTGTGCCTAACTGAAACCTGGCTAAAACCAGCAACCTTGGATAATGAAATCTTGCCACCTGGGTATAATATACTTAGACACGTCTGTATAACTAGGAAGGGGGGGGTGTAACTGTACTCTTCAAATCCACACTAAATGTTACCTTAGACCCCAGACAACCACCCCAGATCAATAAAGCTGAAATACTTTTCACCAAGTTCCAAATTAACAAAAACAAATGCATAAATATTATCTGTTTGTACATGCACCCAGAGAATAATACTAACACACTAGAGGATACCCTCCATTGGTTATCTGATAACTATCCACAAAAAAAAAACATGGTACCTGGAGATTTTAACATTGACTGGAACACCTGCTCCTCACAATCTCCTACCACCCATATAAACCTGTATGGGTTCACATAGGTCATATCCACCCCCCCCCACCAGATTAGGTAAACGTAACCAAAAAGAAAGTATACTAGACTGGATTCTAATCAATAGCCACCCTTAAATGTATACATCAGGGACCATCCCTGACAACCTCAGTGATCACTTTCTCACCTTCATTTGTAAACATAAAACCTATAATTCCCAACAGCCCACCTATAGAACCATAAGAAATAATAAAAAATTTAACCTCAAAACATTTTAGGATGAACTTAAATCATGCAACTGGTCTGCCCTAAAACACCTGCCCTTAGATGAAGCGATTGCCTACTTTAACAATAAATTCCTCTCCATCCTTGATTCTCATGCACATGCTCACTCCACTAGGATTAATACTAAAGTTGCCCCATGGCTATCTAAAGAAACAAAATAAAAAAATATAATCAAGAATAAGGCATGGGCTACCTGTCATGCCACAAAAACTCCTATAGATCAAAATAAATTTCGGCAAATAAAAAATAAGACTAAAAAATCCATCTTACTGGATAAAAAAAATATATATTACTTTAATCTCCAGCAAGGAAACCAAAATAATCCTCAAAAATTCTGGGCAGGCATAAACAAACTACTGCACCCAAGACAAACCACCACTCCACCTCCCTTAGCCTCTACTGATAAACTACCAGAGGATGTTGCTAACACCTTTAATAGTTTCTTTACAGAAACTATCCAAGACCTAGCTAGCCAGCTACCCTTGAACTCCACTAACACTCAGGATACCAGTCTCAGTACCCGGTCCTCCTTTAGCTTCCAACCTGTCTCCACATCTTACATTCGTACTCTAATCAAAAAACTAAAACCTACCACCCTAGCTGCTGACCTTCTCCATGCTGAATATTTGCAAAAAGCTGCATATTCTATAGCATTCCCCATTTCCGTTCTAATTAATCGGTCCATATCTGAAGCCAAAGTCCCCTCTATCTGAAGAATATCTCGTGTCATACCTCTCCATAAAGGTGGCAGCTCTACTGAATTATCTAACTATAGACACATAGCCATCTTGTCACCACTGGCAAAAATCATAGAAAAGTGCATCCACAAACAACTTCTGTACTTCCTAACCCAGAAAAATATATTGGCTAAATTTCAGCATGGCTTTAGACCACATCACAGTACCAATACAGCCCTCCTCTCCTTCACTAATGATATAAACCATAACAGAAACAATAACAAGCTATCCTCAGCCCTATTTTTGGATCTCTCTAAAGCTTTTGATATGGTTAACCACCATCTACTTATCCACACCCTGAAAAAAATGTCCCTAGGTCATCACTTCCTTCAATGATTCCCATCCTATCTCCACAATAGACAACAAGCCGTACTATGGAAGGACAATCTATCCAACCTCCTACCCAACACCCTAGGTGTCCCCAGGGTCTATTTTGGGACAACTGCTGTTTTCCATATTTATTAATGATCTCCATGCTGAGTTCCCATATGCTAACTGCATTCAGTATGCAGACAACTCCACGTTGATCTGCACTGGCACCACCCAGGCTGAGCTGCAGTTAAGTACTCAGTGTACTTTCAACCTAGTTAAAATTGGCTTTCTGATCGATGACTTATTCTAAATCCCAACAAAACAAAGCTACTACTTTTCTCCCCTACCCAAAAATCCCTGGTGATATCTTTCTCCATTAAGTCTAACAATGGCACCATAATCTCTCCAGATGTTCACATGAAACTCTTTGGGGTAATTGTAGACAGCAATCTCAAATTTGATGCTCACATTAATAAAATGGTAAAATCCATTAATAAAAAAACTGGGATCACTATATAGAATAAAACCATTCCTAACCCCACCTGCTAGGGCTGCCATCGCCTGCTCCCATCTGGTCTCCACCCTATGCTTCCCCTGTATTTGCCAACTTAAATAAAACTGAACTAAACAGACTCTGTGCCTGCTACAATAGCATAGCTAGATTTGCCACTGGCCTGCCCTACAGAACACATCACTGCATAAACCTAAAAAATCTAGGATGGCTAGAGCTATCTAGGCAGATTCAGTATAACCAACTTATTGTGGCTCACAAAGTACTTAACCAACCTGAAAATACACCTGCTTTGAAAAACATCATCTATCCCCACACCAGCCTCAGACCACTTTGCTCATCCAATAGACTTGTAGTACAAACCACCAAATCCAACAACTCAGCCGGGGACTCCAAGTTTGCCAACTCTGTAGGCAAAACTTGAAACTCACTACCTGCTAACATTACAATATGCACTACCCTATCTCAATTCAAGAAAGCCCTCAAGCAGCACTTCAAGACTCATTGGCTATGCCCTTGCGTCAAGCCTGACTAAATATTTGGTAACACTGGTGTAACAGTATTATATTGTTAATTTAAATCCACTGTATTGTAATTTAGTTAATCAGACGATAAGCATGTTAGATTATATAACCTACACCCTGTGTGGCTATTAGACTGTGTTTAAATTGCTTGTAATTGTTTTTATTGTGTACTATGTCAGTTTTGCCTGTATTACTTCCTTTGGAGCTTTTCTCCCTGGGCCTCCTCTGAAAATGGGCATGTATCCAGTCGGACTATCCCGGTCAACAAATGTAAAATAAAATAAATAAAAATGGAGGCACAGGCACATGTCAGATCTAACAATGTACATATTCTCAGGGTCACAAATGCAACTATTCATGCTATGTGTGGCAATATCCTTGATCTTGGAGATGCCCACTGTTATTATGCTGAGGTCAGAAATAGATGGTTGGGTGAGATGGTGACAATCATGAACTGTGGGATGTCTGTACCACAGCATGTGGTGGGAATTAGGCATCGGCCACATGGACATAGGACAGCAAATGTGCTGGGAGTACAATGGTGTAAAACTTTAAACCATGGCCACATTTGTCACTCAAACACACACAGTCAGAATACTGATCTCACACACAAACATACAAACTTGGCATAACTGAGATTAGAAACACTACCTATCTAGGTCTTGCTATTCAAGTGCTCTGCATGTATTGCACATGCCAAGGAGAAAGTAGGGTGAAGTGTGCTCCACAGTCCCTGTAAGGTGAACGACATCCACTGGCCTTGCACAGTATGGCAATAGGAGATGCCCTGGGTGAGAATGGCCAGGAAGTACTATCAGCTACAGAAATATACATAATGACCAACACAGATATAGCCATACACACATTTGCCACATCTGCGGTTAGCAGCCCTGCCTATCTCATTATTCAGTCCATACTGTTACAGAGTTTTGGCACACAGTACATGCCTTATTGGGCTGAAGAGTGTCATCAGTTACCTGTATGGTCAATGGTGACAGCAGTCCTCATACAGTGGACCTTGGGACATGTACTGGGGTACCATTGTGTAAACATATTACACCCAGCACCCCACCCACATTACATATAGTACTCACTCATACCCATGATAATGCTATGACAAACCCACAATCACAGATTTACCAGGAATGAAATTCAAACCTTTGCCTGCCTATGTAATTATTGCTATTACACTGATATCCATTTATTGCATGTGCCTCAGAGCTAGTAGGGTGAAGATTGTCCAATGGCTCTCCTAAGGTGAGCAACATCACCATCCCTTGTAATGTTTGGCACTGTGCAGTGTATTTGGAGAATGGGATCTCAGAATGCTGTCTCCTACAAACATGCACACTCGCACACACTTGCAAACACACACACACACACACACACACACACACACACACACACACACACACACACACACACACACACACACACACACACACTCACACACACACACTCACATATGCCAGGACTCAGAGGGTAAACCACACCTGTCTACTCATTGGTAGAACAGTGTTATGCTGGTACTGTAAGCTCAAGGTAGACCATAGGGTGAAGGGTGTCACAAGGTACCTTTACAGGGAAGTACAGCGGCAGCCCTTTCTAAGTATACCACTGGGAGGTGTAGTGGGTGAGAAGGTCCTCAAAGTATTTTTAACTATAAGTTTACAAACTCACTAACACTGCTGAGTAATGAACAAAGACACATTTGTCAGTACTGAGGTTCATTGGTCCAGGTGTCCCTGGCTGTGTACCAGGCTAATGTCCATGGAGATATGAGAAGAGTAGGGCATGTCAGTACAATGGTATCATGTCACCTGACATTTGTCAGCATGCCAAATATTGACTGCTGCCACTTGAGTGATCCCCATGGTGACAGTTATATTCACCATCCACTCATCTGAATTTCTTTTGAAGAGGGCTAGTGAGGTGCTTTGATTGACATGAATGTGGTAATGTGGCTGGGGTATCCATGGCATGTGGTGCATACATATTGCGGTTTCCTAGCTGTGGCATTGTAACACAGCTAGGCAGACATGGCATTGTCAGTCAAGGAAGTATTGCCTCTAAGTCACCAAGATGTGGCCAGGAACACCCAGAGGTTTTGGGCCCTTTCCATATCAGACAGTTGTTTCATGCCTAGGGTCATACATGTCAGGTACACTTGCAGCCTATCCAGTTGTTGAAGGTGTCTACTGAGTAACATGACAAATGGGCCTCTGGACCTGCTTATTGGCCTAATGAGTAGGGAGTAGAGGGAGACAGTGACCTCTTCATACCTGGATGACACACCCTTATTTATGCAATGTGCCACATGGAAGGACTTTCTGTCCACAGTGGCAGTGTGGTTGTCAGAAGAGAGATTGCTGTCAAGCTGTGTCCACAGACCTCCTATAAGGACATCTGTCTCCATTAGACTACCACCAATATGGTCATTTGTGAACAACACATTGATTCAACTGGGGATTGGGACACATTTCTTGACATTAAGACTAAGGCCAGTGTTTTGACAACAGGTGGAGGTTTCAGTGGCAACTTTATGCAGGATGTTAACATAATGTGGGGATGTAAACAGACCCCCCCCCCAATTATCAATTGTCTGCAAACATTGTTAACCACATTTCATTCCTGTTAGGCTGGATATCAGAACCACACACAACACACAGGACTGGACACAGGGCAAGAACCTGTGGTACTCTACACATGACTGTTTGGCAGTCAGACACTACTCATGACGGTTTTGTAGTCTGACATGTAGTTCACTGCTTTCACAATGTGAGATCCATCTGTGAGCCTGTTTGCAGACCACTTAGTGACATAGGGATTAATGAATAGATGAGTGTGTTTGCCTATGATTCCTGAGTGTGGAATTGTATCACAGGACTTCAAGGGTCACATATCCAGTTTTGGACTCCATATTGTTCTATAGTAATATCACATGACAAACAGAGTGCAGGACTGAAGAGTGTCCACAGCTACCACAAAAGTGGGCCCTGTACAGTGGACATTTGGTAGTTTGCTGGGTGGATCACACAAAAGAGTAGCAAAACCCACCCCAATGGATATGGATCACAATGTTAATGACACAACCACAGACAAACTTGCCAGGACTGAGCTTCAAACCCCTACCAAACTAGTTTACTGCACTACAGTATTACACATTTATCAGGCGCACCATGAAGCTTGCATATTTGACAGTTGTCCAAAGGTATCTTTAACAGTGAGTGACATCAGCAGCAGTGATAAAGGAGGGGAAAGGGAAGTATAGTAAGTGCCAATGGGCTCAAAATCAGGTCTCTATAACTGCAGACATTCTTACACACACTTTTACATTTGCCAGGACTGAGATTAGAACTCCTACCTAGTTTACTACACTATAGTATTATGTATTTATCAGATGGGCCACAAAGGTTACATATTTGAGAGTTGTCCAAAGGTATCCTTAATGGTTTGTGACATCAGCAGCAGTGATAACAGAGGGCAATGTAAAAGGGAGTGAATGGGAATGGCCTCAAAATCATTCACCTACAAACACGCAAACAAACAGACACACCTTACCATTTGACAGGACTGTGATTAGGATCGCTACATAAATATACTGTTACACAG
Source organism: Protopterus annectens (assembly GCF_019279795.1). Lineage (NCBI taxonomy): Eukaryota > Metazoa > Chordata > Ceratodontiformes > Protopteridae > Protopterus > Protopterus annectens. The sequence continues at coordinate 640,539,530 of NC_056735.1, read as the reverse complement.
TTATCAGAAGCACAACAGAGCCTATAAGGCAGAGGGCTAGCAAAAGGAATTTGTACAGGTACTGACTGCAGCACATGTTCTGATATTCGGTAATGGGATGGTACTGGGTGGGGATGGGGTAAAACAGCAATTTCCTCACACACACACACACACACACACACACACACACACACACACACACACACACACACACACACACACACACACACACACACACACACACACTTGCCAGGACCAAGATTCAAAACCCTACCTATCTACTTATTTGCTTTAGTAAGTTATGGATTTACCACATGCACTATTGAGCTTACAGATTTGAGGCTTGTCCAAAGGTACATCTAAGGTGACATACATCAGCAGATGGTGTAGAATGGAACTTTGGGATGTGTATTGGGTGGGAAAGGCTTCATAATGGCACTGTCTCTCTCACTGTCTGTGTCTCTCTTCCCCATGTGTATGTGTGTGTATGTTTGAATTATTGTAATATGTTGGCCTTAGATATGTGTGCATATTACACAAAACAGATGGGGACTTACCATATATCTGCCACCTACAGCTGGCTGTGGGTTTTCCTGTCCAGAGTGTGTGTGTTTGTGTGTGTGTTTGTGTGTGTGTGTGTGTGTGTGTGTGTGTGTGTGTGTGTGTGTGTGTGTGTGTGTGTGTGTGTGTGTGTGTGTGTGTGTGTGTGTGTGTGTGTGTGTGTGTGTGTGTGTGTGTGTGTGTGTGTGTGTGTGTGTGTGTGTTTGTGTGAAGACCAATCAGTTTACATTTTGGTGTGTCTGCACAGACATCTGCAAATAACCGATATCTATGGTCCACTGTGGTGTCAGACATGGGCTTTATTTCTGTCAGGAGTATGCCCAGTATGACCTTCTGTATTGGGTGTGGGGATCCATTCTCTACATGTAGGAGCATGCCCAGTATGAGCTTCTGTATTGTGTGTAGGGATCCTGCCCAGTATGAGCTTCTGTATTGTGTGTAGGGATCCATTCCCTAAGTGTGGGAGCATGCCCAGTATGACCTTCTATATTGCTTGTGGGAATCCATTCCAGGGAGAGTTGTATTCCAGTCCATGGTTTTGTGTGCTACAGCTACACCTAGCAAGCTTTTTTTCAGGATATCTGTAGATAGGTTGCTAATATGGAGACACAATTGGTCCAAACATGGGGGGATATTGTGTGTAACTACATTTCATATTACCGTCTGTGTTGCTTGTGTAACATGTTCTGTTTTAGCATAGACTTTTGGACATATGTAATGTTTTACAGTGTAATGTATTGTGTCATCAACTACTGACAGATATCATTGTTGCTCACAGTTGTTTACCAGGGAAATACAAGAGCAATCCAGCAGAGACCAATATTGTGAGAAGACTAGACATTGTGGCACAATCCTGCCATTGTGGAGGGGTGGCTACAGACTTTTGAGTGATGGGTCTATGTAAAGTGTCCAGCACCTTGGTGCTAAGCTGGCTGGGGATCCCCTTCTTGTAAATTTCTCAACTTAAATGAATGGCCATATCCTGCTTTGGGCATACCTTTCAGCTGTACAGATTTGCTAAGGTTATCCAAATGCAGGACTCGTATATCTGGTGGATTTCCCTTCACATTATGGTTTACAAGAAGGTTTGTGGTTATGCATTCGTGGGTTTGCAGTCAGGGGGAAGTATGACAGACATTTGAGTTTCAGACTTTACACACTCCACGATATCTGTGCATTTATGCCCCCCCCCTGTAATTCTATCCTTTTCCCAACAGTATGGTAGCAATATCTCAGATGCATTTCTATAGTTTGACCTTTGTCACAGCAGTATTTATGTCTTGGTCCACAGTTCTTGCACTAGGACATGGAGAGGCATTCTACTGTAATTTGTCAACATGGCCTTGTATTTGTTTTCTGCTTAATGTGTTATGTTTTTAGTTAGGACCCTATGACATTCCATATGATGGCACTATGGGTGAAACATATGATGGCACTATAGGTGAGCCATGGGCATTTGCCAGAGGACTGTAGGTCACATGAGAGTGATGCAGGCCACTGCATTTTGTTACTGATACATTATCAGGCTGCAAGTCAGTGGACTTCCCTGGGGTGACGTGGGCAAGTGGGTGAGGTGTTCTTGGCAATCCTTCTAGTTCATAGTGATGCATCAGTCTAGATGTGTACAGGGTGCTGCCTATGGCTAGGGACACACCTGCATGGGATACCATGTCAGGATGCTGCATCCTGTGTGTATTCCATAGAAGACATCTGCTGATTCTGATATCATTCCCAACAGCAAGGATATGACTGATGAAATACCTGTGACTGTTGTGGGGTGTGGTGGATTGAGTGCATGTGTAATATAGAAGCTTGTGGCACCTGACTCACAGATATGACTGGGACCTTCTCCTTCTCCTGCCTTGTATGTGGACATCTGCAGTGTGTCATTACTTTATAACTGTGGTTTATGTGGGCTGCCAGTGATTGGGCAGACAACCAGTATTCCATATTAGACAGACAACTAATGTGATGCTAACCTCTATTTTTAATTCCAAAGGTGTGTGCAGTTCATAGTTACTTTCTAGGCACTGCGTAGAGTTCTTCCACCTGTGTACTGTTTCTATGTATGGACCCCTGTTCATAGCCTGTCCGGCTTTCTGACAGTAGCACATATTGACATCTGGACAGTGAGTGTGTACACCTAATAACATAGGTGTAGCTGAGAAGCAGATTGGTTGGCAATGCAGTTGTTGGAACATGGCCCTGTCAAACACAGTACTTTTCCTAGGCCACTGAGATACAACATCCAGGCCTACATGCTGTCCACTTCCAGACAATATTAAACATTCACAAAAGATTGTCACATTGACTCCTGCATATAGTGGACATACACCAATTATCATGTTGACTGGGACAGCTCAGGCAATCTGTGCTCCACTGATATTACTATACAAATGTACATGTTACTGCCATTTATACATGGGGTTGGGGGGCACACCTGACAACTTTCCACATTTGCACTAACTGCACTGGTATTTCAGTTATAACTCTGTTTTCTTCCATTTAGTATTGTATTGTGCCCATCTTGCTGATTGAAGGCATATCAGTGGAGTACTCAAGTTAGATTGTAATGGCATACATTTCAGTTTTAGACATCTTACTCTTCAGAACTATACTGCAACTGCCAGACCTGTTGGGATATGACTGTGTAGGTCTGTAGAGGGGCTGTCACCATTGCTAGCATTTGTGGAGCTTTGTCCGAGCTTTATTTCCAGTCATCTACACCTGTCCTGCTGGGTGAGGCTGGGGGGTGGGAATGGGAATGCTCATTGACATCCATGTGTGTGACCTGTGGACACCCACAGTTAGTCGAGCCACCACATGTACTGCAGTGAGGGTTGTCACCCTGAGTACTACTGCTTAGTATGGGGACACCAGTATTGGTTATGGATTTCATGCTGTCCCATATAGCTGTCAGCTATCTGCTGCTATCCCATTTGGCCACCCAATTCTCTTGCATGCTTGCATCCATAGCATTGATATGACTATCAGAATGTAGTACTCCATTCAGTAATGGATGATAAGGGTGACATACCTTGTGCCTGGGGTGGTATTGAGGATGGTGCTGGAGGGATGACTATGTAGGACGCATGCAGTACACTCCCTATACATGGTAAAGTACATGTAATGTCATGTTTGGCATCCCTTCTACTGTATGTGCGAGTAGGAGAGAGTTATCAGTCCCTGGGTCCCTACAGTGTCAGTATATGTGCTATGCATTGTCTCTTTGCCAAGCCATAGGCATACTGGGCACACCTCTGTCTGCCTCTAGGGGCAGGCTCAGGAAGTTCCTCCTCTAAGTCCCTCTGTGCCTGTGGTGACCTTGGCAATGGTGGTGGGTAGTGTGTCCCCTCCCTGTGTTGTTCCTGCTGCAGCCGTTTCTGCAGGATCATACTGTGTAGCATGAGACATACTGTGAACATTTGTCCACATGTAGCTGGAGAGTACTGCAAGGCTCCACAGGATATGTCAAGGCAGCAGAACCTTGACTTGTGCATCCCAAACACACACTCTATAATGATCCTGGTTTATGCATGTGCCTCATTATGGCATTCTTGTTCGGGGGTGTGTGCATTTCTGATGGGTGTCATCAGCCACAGCTCCAGTGCATAGCCAGCATCCTCCACTAGATGGCCAATTGGGATGTGCCCCCTGGCAAAACCCTGATACAGCTGTGAGGAATTCCACATGAGGGAGCCATGATAGCTTCCAGGGCTGCCAGCACACACTTGCATAATAATGCCCTGGGCATCACACACAACCTGGCAGTTGATGGAAGGCAAGCACTTGCCGTTGATGTAGACCCTACCCCATTCACCGGGTGGTGCTTTGATGTGGATGTGCGTTTAGGTCTCTGGCACCCAGTACCTGTGAGTATTCAGCTACATGGTGGAGGATACACATATTGCTGGTGAATTCCTCACAGGTGTTAGGGAAGTGGATGTGTTCATGAACATGTGGTAGCATGGCATCCAGGAACTGATGGAGTACTCTGGATGCAGATGCCTGTGACACCCCCATGATATCCCCAGTAGGTGTTTGGACAATACCTGTAGCTAGTATTCTTAAGGCTACACATAACTTAGTATCCACTGGAATTGGTTCCCCTCTGTTTGTTCTGGATGTGAGGCAATGCCGGCACAGCTCCACAATTTGCTGTCATATGTCCCTGCCCACCCTGTAACACACTCTACAATCTCTAGGTCATGTAGCCTCTGACAGGTCACCCTGGGTCTGAACACTCTCCTCCTCCTCCTGGGTCTTCAGCAGTTGGCAGCATTATCCTCTTTACCACAGTCAACCTCCAGCACATGGTGATGTGTCCAAGGAATGGCAGCCCGTAGCATTTTGTCAGTTTAAATTCACATGTTTACTCCTAAGGTGCAGAGGTTGTGGGGAAACGTTGATTGAGGGGTGTTTCCATGCTTTCTAGTGGTGTCATGCTACTGGTGCCTGTCAGATTCACTGTTTCTGATTCATTCCAGATGCCAGCTTACTTGCTCATGGCTTGGATTTAGCCACTGTGAGTGTTAGTCACATTACTGGTGATTTGTGGACAGTTGCCTTTATTCTGCTGTTGCCCTTTTTGTAATTCATTTTTACTTGCATCTCCTCATATTTACAGCTCTGCAGCTACCTGCTAGTTGTATTATATTTACAGAGCCCATTTTGAGTTGCAAGACTCCCATAATACTGATTTCTACATCAGTTCACCCTTATTTGGTGCTGTTGCCCTTTAATTCTATTTAACATGTCCTCCCATCTTCAGCTCTGCAGCCACCTGTCAGCTGTATTATTCAAGTGCTATCACCGGCCAATTGTGGGTTGCAGACTCCCATATTGTTAGTTTGTACAGCATTTCTCTTGTTCGGATACTTCTTTTGCTTTTTACTTCTATCCTTCCTCTTCCAGCCTGTTGGTAGTCTAAACAGCAAGATTTGTCCCTCTCCTGCATGTGCACACTCTCTTCAGTTCATGGAGTATGAGTACACAGCCTCAGACACACCCACTCTCCTAGCTCTGCTTAGCTAAGCAGACACCAGGCAACAGGTCTCCAATGTGCTTCCAGCAAGCATGACACACCCCCTTTTCTTGGTCCTTGCTCCTCCTGTCTATACAATGGTGATTCAGTATAACTCCCCTCATTCGCATAGGACTAACTGCTAATTCCTAGTAACTACACTCACACTGAGCCTTCCCCCTTAGCAACCACTATTCCCTAGTATTGGTTACTTATGCATGCCATTGACTAGAATGGAAAAAATCATGAATTGTGTGATAAAGGCTTATTTCACCTTTTATTTGGTATTTTCAGCCCGATCCCATTGGCGTGCCACTTCCCTATGGTTAAACTTCCGGAATCGGCCAAAAGTTATAATTTTATATTTCTTCTATTTTTCATGCCAATGGCTATGTATTTGGCCATTGGAATGCCTAACCCTTATAATACATGCTTTTGTATGAGCTGTCATGCCTCCGTTTTGTAGTTTTCAGAAATGTATTCAACTACTAGCTGAATACATTTCTGCAAGTCTACACTATTCCTGCATGGACGCCTGCCTGCTTCCTGGATCACTAATTAACCTCATTTGCATGGTTTTCACCAGCAGATGGGGTAATTAGCATACAAGAGCTGTGTCTGTGCAGGAATAGTGTAGGAGTGCTCATGCACATGCCGGGAGCTCTATCCTGGATCATTCAATGGCCATATTGACTGCAGCAGCTCTTGCACTATTCCTGCCTACCGTGCAGAGCTTGCTGAATCCTGCGGTATATCCTTCAGTTTCTGAGACCCTTATTTTATTTGCCAATGGCTCTACTTATAAAGGAAATAACAAAGGGGAAAGAGGACATTATTGCCTGGTTCCCCTGTTCAAATCAATGTATCAGAGGAGCACCACTCCACTTTGATTCTTGTATCAGAGCCCTCATATATCCTCCTATAACTTTATTATTGTGTCAGGAAACACAAATGCTTCCAGTGCCCTACTCATAAAATCCCAGCTTACTCTATTGAATGTGTTATCTGCATTAAGACTCATAAACAACAAAATTATTTCCTTACACTCTGTTTCCCTCTGAAATCATTGTTCTAATAATGTTGTCAAATGTTTGCCTCCCTTGACAAAACCACAGTGATCCATATCTATCAATTTTGGCAACACCTTTGCCATTCTTTTAACTATTGTATACATAAATTATTCATAATCATAGCTTAAAATTGAGACAAGCCTACGTAAAACTGGGTATAATGGGTCTTTACTGTCTTTAAGTATTTCAGCCACCATAGCTTTCTTCTAGGATGTTGGTGTATCCCCTCCTTTTAAATACTGTTAAACTAAACCTTCCAAATCTTTATCACTTTCTTCCCTTCTAGCTTCCAAGCTTACACAGGACTGCCATCATTTCCTGAATGCTTTCCTGCAGATTTATTATATGTTGCCATTTTGATCCCATCTCCTCCTAACTATTAATTGTTGAGCCTCATCTACCTCTAACCTTGGCATACTTAAGTCTTCCATAAAGGTCCCTTAGTGATCTTATGATTTCCACATTTCTCTGCTTTATACACATTTTCATAACATTTTCAAAATATCTCTAATACCTCTACAGGATCCGTATTTATTTTTCTTGTTATAGACTCCCTAAGTTTGGCAATGATCCATTCTACTTTCTGTTGCCTATATCATCATGCTAAAGATTTTCCTGCTCTGGAGTTATAATCAAAATCAGTTGCTTAACATCAATCTTTCTTGACTCACATATATATATATATATATATATATATATATATATATATATATATAGTCAAGATACTCGTTTACTTTCTCTTAAACAATCTGCAATTATGCCTGTTCTTGTTCTGTGAGATTCCCCCTATTCTACATTACCTCAACTTTTGTCAGCCTCTCTAAATAATTCCTTTTCCTTTTTAACCATCTCTTTTTCTTTTATTTCTATAATATTTCTAAGATCCACTTTCATTCTATTCCAATCCCTAGCTATAATTTCTGAAGACATTTCTATCTTCCCTATTAAACCCCAAATAATTTCCACTACCTATTCTTTAAATTCTACTTTTTTAACAGGTAGGTGGAAAAGCACCAATGTCTCAGTTTTACTTCATTAGCCTGCATTTCTTATTGGTGCATGAGCTGAAATAGTTACTTGATGTGTGTGTTGAAGCTTTCAATTAAATGCACATGTTTCTATGAAATATAATTTCTGTCTAGCTTAGCCTTGTTATTGTCTCTTGGGAAATATTATGTAAATTCTCTCCAAGTTCCAACTACTGAATTTGTGTCTTCCACATAAAATATTTTCATAATTTTCTTCAGAAATCTGCCATCTTTTATTGTATTTTCTCTTTTATGTCCCCAAAATACATCTTCACTGTTGCAGATCATGTTCCAGCCCCCCTCTATAAGTAACATTCCCTAGTGAAAGCTGATTATTTCTTACAATTTCTTCTTTATCTCCATAACAGCAGTATTAGATAGAATAGAAATACATGTCAGTGCAATCCTCCTCCCTTGCCAGTAGACCCTAGCTACCACAAAGCTGCCATTATTATCTTTTTCCTCTTACATTAGAAATTAATATATGTACTCCGCTTTTCCTTTGTTCCTGATATACTGCTGAATATCTATCCTGAAATCCCATCTTTATCAAATTCACATGCTCACTTCTTTCCAAATGTGTCTCATGTAGCATTACTATTTGCACTCTGCATCTCTTAATATAATTCAATACTCATACCTTTTTGTCTATACCCATGAGGCCATTTACATTCCAAAATAATATGGATAGCATAGCCATTATTATAAAAAATTATTATTCCTACCTATTATACATGACATCTTTTTTAAATCTCTATTTTTAATTTTTGTGTTAAATGCGCACACTAATGTTTGGAGTGTTGATCTTTTATACAGTTCTTTCTTGTCATCTCCAGTTGAACCTGGATCACATATTTCAAGACTTTTTGTTTTAAGAAAAACCCCTCAAAAACAACCCTGGGCTATCCCATAACTTATTAAATTAAAACAAACACACAACACTATGTACATATTCCAATAATGAATTCTACCCACCAGATAGGAACAGTTGCACCAAATCAGCAGCTGTATCCACAGGCACTACGTAACCTAAAATCAGGATTATCCATGCCAATGTGCAAGTTACAGCCAGTACTCCCTCTTACACTGAATGTTGTTTGTTTGTTTCTTATGTAAATGTAAAACTGCCCTCAGGTTCAGACTTTTCAACTCTCAGTTAAAATGTATTTCTAAAGAAAAAACATGCTAATATTATTGCCTGTGCAAGTGACTCAGCCCTTCTCATTGCATTGGCCATGTTTTCTTATTTTTCAAGCATTCTTGCTTACACAAAAACTTGTTTTTAGTTTAAGCCAAACATCTCAACTCTGCATATATTATAATCAGTGCACTTTTACACCAATCCCCAGCCAGTCAAATACTGCTGCATATTAAATTATACATGCTTTTGTACAGCATTACATCATAATGCCTACATTTTTAAAAATTAAAAAGTACTTGTTTACTTTTATATCTTTATCACATACAACAATTACTGAAAAGGCCCACCATCACCACTTCATTTTAGATGCCCCTGATTACATACTACAGAAATCTGCATTACTGTATAACATTCAGTTTATATCATGAAATGTATTTTACAAATAAGAATAAGAACAAAAATTGTTTTAATTACAATTATATTTTTTTCTTTTTTAGCATCCTTCTAAACATTGATGACATGAAGTGGGGCATATGCTTATCAGTCAACCCACAAGTTTAACAAAGCCAACAAAAGTCTGACAGTTTTTCTTGCAAAGCCATATTTCAAAACATGCTTTTTGCTTTATAATCTCACATTTATTCACTAATTACCGCGTCCAAGATACTCCCATATTTTCTAGTCAGCTCCTGTACTTTTTGTTGTCTCGCAAGAATTTTCCTTTGAAACATTGGAAAATACTTCATTGGCTAATTCTTTCTATGAGCTTTATTGTGAGAATAATGAGAAGCAGAGTCCCCTTCTGTTTGCTGATTCACTTTTTGATGGACAAACTTTTGCATCTCTACCTTAGCCTGTTCTTCATCCAAAATGTCTTTGATCCTCCAGGGAATATTCTGATATAGTAGCTTAAATCTCACACCTGCATTTCAACATTCCCCAACTTCTGGGATTAATTTGCTTCTCTTCTGCCTGATGTTCAATAGATAGTCATTCTCCACAAACACTATACTGTCTTCAACTAGAAAGGTGCTTGGTGTGACATCTGGACAGAGGAAGGAGGACAAGGAGACCTGGTGGTGAAATGAGGAAGTACAGGATAGTATACGGAGAAAGAGGTTGGCGAAGAAGAAGTGGGATTGTCAGAGAGATGAAAAAAGTAGACAGGAGTATAATGAGATGAGGTGCATGGTAAAGAGAGAGGTGGCAAAGGCTACGGATAAGGTGTATAGAGAGTTGTATGAAAGGTTGGACACTAAGGAGGGAGGAAAAGGACCTGTACTGATTGGCTAGACAGAAGGACTGAGCTAGGAAAGATGTGCAGCAGGTAAGGGTGATAAAGGATAATGAGGAAAACATACTCACTAGCGAGGAGAATGTGTTGAACAGATGGAAAGAGTACTTTGAGGGGCTGATGAATGAAGAGAATGAGAGAGAGAGAAGGCTGGATGATGTGGGGATAGTGAAGCAGGAAGTGCAATGGATTAGCAAGGTGGAAATAAGGTAGCTATGAAGAGGATGGAGAATGAAAAGGCTGTTGGTCCAGATGACATACCTGTGGAAGCTTGAAGGTGTTTAGGAGAAATGGCATTGGAATTTTTAACCAGATTGTTTAATGAAATCTTGGAAAGTGAGAGGATGCCTGAGGAGTGGAGAAAAAGTGTTTTGATACCGATTTTTAAGAATAAGGGTGATGTGCAGAGCTGTAGTTACTACAGAGGGATAAAACTGATCAGTCACAGCATGAAATTATGGGAAAGAGTAGTGGAAGCTAGGTTAATAAGGGAGGTGATGATTAGTGATCAGCAGTATGGTTTCATGCCAGGAAAGAATACTACAGATGCAATGTTTGCTCTAAGAGTGTTGATGGCGAAGTACAGAGAAGGTCTGAAGGAGTTGCATTGTGTCTTTGAGGACTTAGAGAAAGAATATGATAGGGTGCCTAGAGAGGAGTTGTGGTATTGTATGAGGAAGTCAGGAGTGGCAGAGAAGTATGTAAGAGTGGTACAGGATATGTACAAGGGTAGTGTGACATTGGTGAAATCTGCCATGGGAGTGACAGACACGTTTAAGGTGGAGGTGGGATTACATCAAGGATCAGCTCTGAGCCCTTTCTTATTTGCACTGGTGATGGACAGGTTGACAGATGAGATCAGACAGGAGTCCCTGTGGACTATGATGTTTGCAGATGACATTGTGATATGTAGTGAGAGTAGGGAACAGGTTGAGGAGACCCTGGAGAGGTGGAGATATGCTCTAGAGAGGAGAGGAATGAAGGTCAGCCAGACAAAGATAGAATATATGTGTGTGAATGAAAGGGAGGATAGAGGAATGGTGAGGATGCAGGGAGTAGAATTGGTGAAGGTAGATGAGTTTAAATACTTGGGATCAGCAGTTCAGAGTAATGGCAAGTGTGGAAGAGAGGTGAAGAAGAGAGTACAGGCAGGGTGGATTGGGTGGAGAAGAGTGTCAGGAGTGATTTGTGACAGACGAGTACCAGTAAGAGTGAAAGGGAAAGGTCTACAAAAGGGTAGTGAGACCATGCAAAGAAACAGGCAAAGCTAGGCAAGTAGGTAGAAGAGGTAGGACATTCTCCTTCTCACCTGACCAGGCTTCGCCTTATCACTTGACCAGCCACACTTGATGTCAGCATGCTGGGGTGGTTTAATCCAAACAAACAAACAAACAAACAAACAAACAAACAAACAAACAAACAAACAAACAAGCAAACAAACAAACAAACAAACAAACAAACAAACAATCAAACAAACAAACAAACAAACAAACAAAAAACCTCACAGTAGAGCTGCATTATGAAGGTTTCCATGGTTCCACTGCTGCCATCATAGAGTAAAAGTCTCCAAATGCAGTTGTTACATCAATAGAAGTACCCTCACAGAGTAGGCCACACAAGGGTGCTCCCAAAACATTGGGAGCTTTCATTGGGAGTTTTGGGGTAAAGGATTACTGAAAATGGTTTGGGGAATCCTGAAAAAAAATGGGCATACTCTTTGCAACATGTTATTCTTTATTATTAGAAATCTTTCCTACTGGATCTGACACTATATAGATTTTACAGTTCTGCACAGTGCTTTTTATTTCTTTTTATCTGTATTTCTCAAAAATGTATCTGAAAGCTTTGATTCCTGGGAATTTACTTACCCTGAAAAATCTGAGCATTTTATTTGAACTAGATTTAGCATTAGAGTTCTGCCATAATTACTTTGATCTTGTATAGCATCCTGCATTCTGTTTCTACTTCATTGTCTTGGTTTGCACATTGATATTAGCTTGTTAAATTAACAAGATATAATACTAAAGTTGCTGTGTTTGTAAACAGTGAGCTAAATATGTTTGTTTTCCATGTCATTTATTAGTTTAAGTTCTGAATTATTTTCTCAGCATGCTTTATCATTTATAAGAAAAATTATTTGATGGTTTCACTTAATCATTTTTTTGCACTGGCACTGTTTTCAGTTCTTACTTTAGTAAACTCTAATTATGATTCTTTACATCTTAAATACATTCTGTGAAAGTCTCTGTAAAGGGCCGTACCTCATTCCACAAACATTTTAGAAATCAAGAGGATGCAGCAAAATGCAAAATTCTTGCAACCCTTTTAATCAGTTTATTAAGTTTACTGCTCTTGTAGGTTTGTGGAATAGTTAACCTTGATGTGGTCACTTGATAGAGGAAGAATACGTCATGCATTAACTTGCATCAGCTAAGTTTTCTAGACATTTATAAAACTGCTTAGACATAAAAATGTTGCAGAGAACTTTGACATAATTTTGAAAAACATACCTTTCAACTCTCCAGATTTTCACAGAATATTCAGATTGTTGCCTCATATTTTTGGTCTGTTCCTAATAAAATTTGTGATTTTCTAGATTTTTGCAGCAAATAAGTGAAGATTGAATTCACTAAATAATGACAGGCATTTGAGTTTCAGATTCCAGTTGGCTATCCTTAAGAAAATGCATGATAACACAAGACCTTTTTTTCTAGCAACATTTTTTTAAGTTTACAAGAGCAATATTTAAAATTTGTCCCTATTTTTGTGGCTTTGTCCCCCCATTATTTTTGGCTTTGTTCAGACTTTTGTGTTGAGGTTGAAAGCTATGTTGAGAATATATTTAGTTACTTAAGATGAGCAGTAATTTTGTAAAAAGGAATGGTGTTGTAGTGATATTCCTGCTTTTCTGGTCATAAAAGTCCTCCATGTAAATACTTTCAAGTTGTCAGGCATTTTATACAATGATAGGAGATTATTAGCTTCCTAATTTTCTTATAAAGTTAAAAGGAGAATTTGCTCCTCACTTTATGTTAATGCTATATGAAGATGCTAACTGAATGCGATGCATTAAACCTTTTTACAAATGTTGTTACCAATAAATTCACTGGTGAGGCAGATATAAGGTATATTAAGTAATAGTTATTAGCTTAAACCAATTATATCATACCACACTTGAATATATTCTTTGAGATGCACCTGAAAGCATTCTTTTTAGTACATGATTTGATAAAAGATTACAGTATGCAAATGTTTAAGATGGTCAAAAAGACCTCTCAACCAATCGGGGACAAATTTCAACAGAATCAGGGACAATTCAAGAAAAAATCAGGGACAATCAGGGACACCTTTAAAATATTAATGCTATTAACTTGAAACATTGACAGAATCAGAGCATATAAATTAGTACACATTTTATGAAGTAAAAGAAGTCTATAACTCTTAATTATTGTCATTATTCATTAAGTGTAATTCACCACCTTTCCTCCAAAAGTCACTAGTTTTAGGAGGGATTAAGAGGGACAGAGCTAAAATATGAGTCAAAATCAGGGACGTCCCTGAAAATCAGGGACAGTTGAGAAGTATGGACTCAAACCTAGGTCTGCAGTGTCTTGATATTTAGCAAAATGTAGACTCAAGCCTCCATACAGTCAGGCTTTTATCTCAATGCATAACATATTCTATAAAAAAGTCATTCTGTAATCAAGAAGGGCATAACACATATTTAGTATATCTCAGAGTATATATTGCCTGCAAACTTTATGATGAAACAATGCACCACAAGTATTTCTAATATAGTACAGTGGAACTGTGGCTAACATTGCTGTCTCAGACCACTGGGTCGTCTAGCTCAGATTACATCTGTGTGACTTCTGTGTAGAATTTGCTTATTTGGAATTCTGATAGGTATTCAACATTAGTTTCAGTGCACACAAGCTGCCAACCCCCAAAAATCGCCAGGACAAATAACTGATATAAATTCTTGGTTAAACACTCTGCTATGTAATTGCAAACTGTGATGGTATGAGGTAGTGCCAAATGTGCCAGGGAGAGTAGGGTAGTGCATGTGTAACATCTGCCAGCATAGCTAGCTGGAGTTTTGTAAATAATTTTATGTTATTTGACTATAACACTGATTTTTACAGAAGTTTGAGTTAAAAATATAGTTGTAAGGTTGCTTGTGTTAAACATGCATCAACAGTGGGTCCTGGTGGACATAAAAGATATATATATATATATATATATATATATATATATATGTCAGACAGTATTATTATAACTCATTAAATGTATATATTTTATCAGAGAACCTTAGAAGGGTGGAATGTTTAAATTTGTGTTTAAGCTTTCAGATGCTGCCACAGATCTTAGCAACATTCTGTGTCTGTATTGTACCAGAGTCAGGTGACCAGAGGAGATGTCATCCTCTAACCAGCATCCGTTTCTTTGGAATGCTCATAGCAGCACTTTGGAACCTGACAGGAAACATTTCTGACAAGATATATATTTCACACATCCATACAGATAAAGAGAGACATAATCTGGCCTTTGCTGTAGTAAGACACTCAGCACACATCAGCTTGCCTTGTTTTAGTAAGAAGTCAAGGAACAGTAATTCTTTAATCAGTCACGGACATTTAGTGAGAATGGTTTAGTAATGTTTTCTGCATCTGTGAGAAACTATCCAACTGCATTATGTTATATCTCTGTGGTTGAAACTCTGTTGGTTATTGTATTCAGTATTCTCCTGTTTTATGTTTTATTATTTATCATCAAATATTTTAATACTTTTCATTGTGGCTGGTCCTTTAGGGAATAGTTTTAACATCTTGCGAGTGCATATGCTTGTTTTAGTGACACTGTGGTGGCTCCTGAAAGCTTTGCTGCTTTGGTCACATGCTTCCATTTGTATTAGTATTCATTTTATGCAGTATAATTGGGTACCCTTTGTAAGAGCCTTAGGGTAGCTGACTGGTGGCAGTGTGATTACATCAGAGTCTGGGCAGAAAGGGGCACAGGTAGTAAATCTGCACCAGCTTTTACCAGGTAATAATGTGTGTGTGTGTGTGTGTGTGTGTGTGTGTGTGTGTGTGTGTGTGTGTGTGTGTGTGTGTGTGTGTGTGTGTATGTGTGTGTGTAATGCAAATATTCAAGTGTGTGTGTCAGCTGCTGGAAACAGGAACACAGAGCTTCAAAGTGTTCAATGTAGAGTTTTGTGTGGGTGTGGAGAGAGAAGGAATGTCCAGCCCCAGGTGTGGAGCATGCTCCTGGTGTGCTTTTAAGGGAAATTGTGCTTGGTACATGGAGCAGCATCTGAAAATACTATGTGAATCCACCTTTGTTCTTAGTGACTGCTCCTCACCAGAGTAAGTGGTGAGTATTGAGTCTTCTTGATTGCTGGCCCAGAGTAGGGACCAGTCACATATTGGTTGCAGCTGGGTGGGATATTAATTGAACTTTAGTAGCTAGTGGCTAGTTGTCATGGAAGGTGTTTATACTCTCAGCAACCACAAGGTAAACATACAGAGTTTCATTTTCATAAGTTTTATTTATTTTTGTTAGTTTAGTCAGGGAGAGCAGATAAGGATGACAAAGAACCAGTTGACCATGGTGTGCAAAGCCAAATGCCTGGTGCATGCCAACTTCACTAAAGAGGAAATTATTTCAGCCTTGGTCACAGCTGCAGCATGGACCAGCATCCTGGAAGACAACCAGTCTGGTGATGAGGATGTGCAGTTTTCAGAAACAAGATAATTCTCATTTTCCTCACTGGACTTAAAAATCTGTCTGGAGTTAAAGAGACTTGATTGGGAGGCCAAATGACTGAAGAAGCAGACAGAGTTAGAATCAGAGGAGAGACTGCAGCATTTGGAGGTCAAAGAGAGACTGCAGTGTTTGGAGGTCAATGAGAGACTGTGGCATTCAGAGACTGAAGAAAATGAGAAACAGTGCCAACATGAGAGGGAGATGCTTTCTCATCAGCAGAGTCATGGAGGTAATGTGGATTGAAATAACCAAACCTCAGAAGCAATAAAGGTCAATAAATTTCTTCTACAGTTTACAGATGGTGATGATTTTGATAGTTTTAGTCATTTATTTGAAAGGGTATATAAAGAGTACAATGTTGACCAAGAGCTTTGAGAAAGGTTCTTGACCTCTTACTCAATCGTAAAGCTGCAACTGCTGCTCCTAAATTGTCTTATTCTGATTGCTTAAACTATTAAAGTTAAACAATGTTTACTGGAATGTTTTAAGTTAACACCTGAAGCTTACAGAAAAAAAAATGTTTGTGAGCATAGGCGCAATGTAGATGAAAGTGTATATGATTATATTTCTGAGTTAAGCACTTATTTTCATAGGTTAGTGAGTCGGTGACAGATCATCACTTTTGAAGGGCTGGTAGATCTTTTGGTGAGGGAACAAGTTTTTAGGACTTTGCCTGAGGACATGAGAATCTGGTTGGCAGACCAGGAGTGTAACACTGCAGATAAGCTGGGGAGAAAAGGGGATATCTACTTAGCAAGCAGGGCACCACTGCACAAGAAGGGGATACCCAGTGCTGCACATGGATATTAAGGAACCCATGGTGGGCAGCCTAAATGATGAAAAAGAGTCCACCAGTACAGGGGAAAGCCACTAATTCAGGTACACGACCAGGATCAAGGGTTAGATGTTTTAAATGCAACCAGAGGGGCCATGTAGCATAATGATGCTCACTGAAACAAAGTGAGGGAGCCAGCAAGTGGGAATAACAGCATGCAGTGGTAAGTTTTCTGGAGACAGCAGGGGTACCAAATTATCATTGAAGTATGTATCCTATCTTAGATGAAAGACAGGCCACTGCTAAGAGAGACACATCCTCTGAAATAACCATTGTGAAGCCTTCAGCAGTTAAAGAGGACCAGTACTTGCTTGGGCAGTACACACCAGTCAGAGCTTTTGGAATGACCCCATTCCAAATACCTTTGTCCAGAGTTCAACTTGACTGGGAGGGTGGAAAAGGAAGCAAGCAGGAAGGTGTGTTTAAGGATATCCATGCAGATGTCTTGATATGGAATGATTTTGATAATGCAGTACCTTGTGTGCATGCAGTTGGAGACAAACGTGTGGATCTGGTAGCCTGGGGGAGACCCACACAGACCCCACACCTGAAGCTTGGGCTGATGAGGTGGCTATTTCAGGGAGGGAGCGACGCTGTAGCAGTAAGCCTGAAAGTGAGCCACAGATGCTAGTAGGTACTGATATTGCCATGGATATGGTGACTGCAATGACAGAGGTGACTGCTAGTACCCAGGCTGACACTGAGGCACCACTGTCGGAAGAGATGGAGCTTTCAATGCAAAGGGAGCTGGGAAGAGTCACAAAGGTAGAATTGAGACAGGCTTACCTTTTGGACCCTACATTGCAAGGCTTGAAGGAGGTAGCTAAGGAGGCACCTGGTTCCAAAGGAAAAAGGGAGTCTGTATACTGGAACAAAGGGTTACTCTATAGAGAGTGGAACCCTGAGGGAGGGCTAGAGGGTGAGGTATTACAGCAGTTGGTAATGGCCAGAAGCTACCATCTGGCACTTCTAACCATAACCCAAGATATTCCTTTTGCAGGTCATATGGGCATAAAGCATACTAAGAAATGTATTATGCAGAACTTTTATTGTCCTGGTAGTGCAAGGCATGCAACAGGGCACTGTAGGACCTGTGAGCAGTGCCAAAAGGTAGGCAAGATAAGAGACAAGGTCAAGGCTCCTTCAATGTTTATGCCTGTTATTGATGAGTCATTTAAGAAGATAGCTATGGATATTGTGGGGCCTCAGAGTACCCCAAGTTCCAACAGGGAAGAAGTATATCTGGTGGTAGTAGATTATGCTACTAGATACCCTGAGGTGGTGACTCCATTGTATATCGAGGCAGAGAAGGGGCAAATGTTTTGTTAGAGATTTTCAGCAGGATAGGTTTCCCAAGATACATACTAATTGACAGAGGTGCCAATTTTACCTCAGCCCTGCTGGCTTGTCTGTAGCGTGAAGCACCTAAAAACTATCCCCTACCACCCCAGGACCAATGGTCCTGTGGAGAGGTTAAAGTCAACCCTAAAGACCATGCTACAGGCATCTGCAGATCAGTTTAAGAGAGAGTGGGAGAAATATTTACCTCATCTGCTGTTTACATACAAAGAAGTACCCCAATAATCCACATTTTTTTACCTTTTGAGTTGCTGCATGGGCATAGGGTGAGGGGGCCTTTAGATTTGATTCATGATGAGTGGGAGGGT
Source organism: Protopterus annectens (assembly GCF_019279795.1). NCBI lineage: Eukaryota > Metazoa > Chordata > Ceratodontiformes > Protopteridae > Protopterus > Protopterus annectens. The sequence goes on along the minus strand of NC_056735.1, from coordinate 640,521,166 downwards.
GAGTGTGAATCCCACAAAAAGACTGTTGTGGCATAGGTCCTAAACTTCAGGGCAAGGCTTAGGAAGCTTATGGGCTTGTCCCAAGAGAACCTGGCAGGAGCCCAACAGCTGATAAAAGTCTGGTATGACACGAATGCTTCAGTCTAAGACTATTCTGAGGGACAGCAGGTTATGGTACTCATTCCTGTCAGACACAATAAGCTGCAGGGAGCTTGGGAGGGACCCTTGAAGTGGTAAGGAAGGTCAGTGATGTTAATTATGTGGTAAACCTGCTGGGCAGACTGCAAAGGGGAAGGTTGGCAATTAAGCCCAGTAAATGTCAAGTGGGTATGGCAGAGGTCTCCCATCTCTGACATTGAGTTGGGAGTTGTAAGATCAGGCCAGAGGCTGCCAAAATGGAAGCTATTCAGGCGTGACCTCTCCCTGTTACCAAAAGGCAGGTGAGGGCATTCTTGGGGACAGTGGGGCACTATAGAAAGTTTTTTCCCAATTATAGTACAACAGCTGCCCCCACCTCACTGACATGACAAGGAAAAATAGTCCAGATAGGGTAATGTGGACCCCAGCCTGAGGGCAGGCATTCCGAAAGCATAAATGGGCTTTGGGAGCACCCCCAATGTTAGCCAGTCGAGATTACAGCAAATAATCTGTTGTACAGGTGGATCCTTTGACCCATGGAGTGGAGCTGTACTCAGCCAGGTTTCTTCAGAGGGAGAAGAGCACCCAGTTGTATATCTTAGCCATAGACTCCAACCCAGGGACGAATGTTATACAGCTGTAGAAAAAGAATGTCTAGCCATAGTATGGGCACTGCAGAATCAATATTCAGACCTATCTTTCTGGATGGAAATTCATTGTGGTTACAGAACACAATCCCTTAACATGGCTACATCAAGGCAGCCAGCAAAATGCCAAATTATTAAGTTGGAGCCTAGAGTTGCAGACATATGACATGACAGTGCAGCACCATAGTGGGGTCAGCAATGCCAATGCAGATGTGGTCTCAAGACAGGGTATAGGTTAATGTGTTCCCAGACAGGCCCATTTCTCTCAAACAAAATTTTTCCAGGGTCACTTGAAAAACTGGCTTGAGACTTCAAAGGGGTGAGAGATGTGATGATATGAGGTAGTCCGATATCTGCCAAGGAGGGAAGGGTAGGGTAGTGCACATGTAAGATATGCCAGCATAGCTAACTGGAGTTTTATAAATAATTTTATGCTATTTGACTATCACACTGATTTGTGCAGATGTTTGAGTTAAAATATAGTTGTAAAGCTGCTTGTGTTAAAAATGCATCAATAGTGGGTCCTGCTGGTCAGTAAAGACATATACATGTATGTCAGCAGTATTATTCTAACTCATTAAATGTGTATGTTTTAGCAGAGAACCCTGGAAGGGTGGAACGTTTGAAAGTGTGTTATAGTTTTTAGATGTTGCCATAAATCTTAGCAAAGTTCTGTATGTGTATTGTACCAGAGTCAGGTGACCAGAGGTGATGTCATCTGCTAACCAGCATCTGGCTTCTTTGGAACTCTCGCAACAGCACTTTGGAACCTGACAGGAAAGATGTCTAATACGATATATATCTCACACATCGACACAGATCAAGACAGACATCATCATCTGGCTTTTGCTGTGGTAAGACACTCAGCCCACATCATCTTGCCTTGCTTTAGTAAGTAGTCAGTGAACAGTAATTCTTTAGTCAGTCAGAGATATTTAGTGACAACAGTTTAGTATTGTTTTCTGCATCTGTGTCAAACTTTCCAACTTTATTAATTTTTATATCTTTATGGCTAAAACTCAGTTGTTTATTGTATTCAGCATTCTCCTGTATTATGTTTTATTATTTATCATTAAATATTTTAATACCTATCATTGTGGCTAGTCATTTACAGAATACTGTTAACATCTTAAGAGTACTTGTGCTTGTTTTAGTGATGCTTTGGATGCCACTGAAAGCCTTGCTGTTTTGGTTACACTCTACCATTTGTATTAGTATTAATATTTCACAATATAATTGGGTACCCTTTGTAAGAGGCTTAGGGTAGCTGACTGGTGGCAACATGATTACCTCAGAGTCTGGGCAGAAAGGAGCACAGCTAGTAAATCTGTGCCAGCTTTTCCCAGGTGTGTATGTGCATGTGTTTAAAACTCAAACATCCAAGTGTGTGTGTGTGTGTGTGTGTGTGTGTGTGTGTGTGTGTGTGTGTGTGTGTGTGTGTGTGTGTGTGTGTGTGTGTGTCAGCTACTAAGAATAAGGATACAGAGCTCCAAAGTGATTAGTGTGGAGTTTTGTGTAGGTCTGGAGAGAGAAGGAGAGTCCAGCACCAGGTCTAGTCCATACTCCCTGTGTGCTCTTAAGGGAAATTGTGCTTGTTGCAGGGAGCTGAATCTGAAAATACTTTGTGAATTAATGTTTGCTCTTAGGGACAATCCCTCACCAGAGTTAGTGGTAAGAATTGTGTCTCCTTCATTGCTGGCCTGGAGTAGGGACTCATCACACAAACTGACATGAGAGGTTAGTGAGACTATAAAGATTGTAACTGCTCATGAGCAGATTGATCCAGCCACCATGCAATACCATCTATATTGAGCTGACCATTCCCAGTATCACTTGGGTAACTGTATAGGTGCATGTCTGGCAGGGAAGGTACATCGGTGATTGTTGGGAGTCAGTCAGTATTCCTGTATTGCAATTCACATTAGACACACCTCAGAAATCCTGCATGCTTTTTGTATGTCTGTACGGGTTTTCACTATGGTCTCTGGTTTACTTCCACATCTGAAAGTCATGTAATAAGTGAGTTGACAAGGTCCCATACTCTCCATTAGTGGGTGAGTGAGTGCATTTTTGCATCCTGTGATGGACTGCTATCCTGTTTAAGGTTGACTTCATGCCTTGCTCCCATTGCTGTGACATACTGTAGATGTACATGACCCTTAGTTCCATTAAGTCATAATGACAAATTATGAATGAATAAATTAATTAATAAGAATCATTTAATTTGCAAAATATAGTGGCCTGCACATGTACATATTTTTGTTAATGAATATAGTTCACTTTTCTAATTTATATTTAAAAGTCTCATTTTGCTACTTCTTGTTAGTTTACTGTACTCTTTCTCCCATTAAGACAGCATTTATTATTTATTTTATTTTATTTGTTTTTCTTCTTTTCTGAATTGCATTGTCAAAAGAAGTCATTTATTTTTATGTTTTGTGGTTACTTGTATTCAGGGATTTTTGCATGTGTATGTTCTTTAGAAAATCTTCATCTAGATTACTGTTCCTATACATCAACTATAATGCACCTTAGAAAAAATAAATATAGCTAGGTTACTAAAGTAAAATGCATTGCTCATTCAGCATTAAATCTATATTAATTACATTATACTGGAATTAACATTTTTGCTGTTTTACCCCCAGTGTTCCCATTTAAGATGAAATCTTCCAATCACTTCTTTCATGCATAAGAAAACAGATAACACTACATATCATATCTGTAACCACACATGGTTCTTTGATTTTATGATAAGGCAGGAAGTGCAACTGACTAATAATTAATTTCAATCTTGTATGTAAAATTCATCTTGAAGCCATTCATGAAGATTTTTTTTCCCTATCCATGTCTTTATTTCTTTAGCATACTCATAGAAGGGAAAAGGACTGGGGTCTGTTTCAGAATAGCAGCTCCACTTAGACAATTACTTCATTATGATCATGCCTTTCAACCTCTTAGAGCAAGAAATCTGGACAAAGCCAAAATAGTGGGAAGGGGAGAGACGATGGGTCAAAATATGGTACATATTTTAAATATCACTCTTAGGAAGTTACTAGAATAACATGTTTTACATTAGCATGAATTGAATGAAGGATATGAAGTCTGAAACACAAACATCTGCCAATATAGAGTTACTTCAATCCTCAGTGATTTGCCAGAAGAACAAACCATTTATGAGGAATAGAACAAAATATGAGACACAAATCTGGACATTTTGCAAACATCGGGACAGTTGGGAGGTTCATCTACCCCTTATTGTAATCTAATTCCATCAGAACTCTTAACCATATCACTGTAGATTTCTATGCTACAGGTTAATTTAACTCTTTTATAATCAAATTCAAATGAAGACTTGCAAGCTCCAGTAATATAGAGTAGTAAAGCCTTGACTATAGCCTAAGTGACCAATGTTGGATTATTGAGTCTGGCAGTTAATGAAGAAGCAGAGGATAAGTATTTCTATCCCTGAGAAAGGAGGAGCAGAGCAGGGCACATACAGCTACTACACCTTGGAGGAAGGGCAGTGTCATGGTGTGTATTCTGCAAGTAGTTTTTCGACTCAGCAAGACAATGTTTGTTGATAGCCTATATTTGTGCATTTATGGCAGCTTGTCCTTTGATGTAGCTGCATTATGGGTCTTTGTGGTGACATGGGTAGATTACTTCCCCAGCCAGACATATTACCTCAATGCAAGGATTTAGGGCACATACATCCACTACCCATTGGCGGAGGGGGCAGTGTCATAGTGTGTATTCTGCAAGCAGGGTTTTGACTCATCAAGACAATGTCTGTTGATAGCCTATTTTTGTGAGTTTGTGGCAGAATGCCCTTGGATATAGATGCATTGTGGGTATCTATGGTGACATGGGTGGCTTACTTCCCCAGCTATACAAATTACCTCAAGGTAAGGATGTTGGTGATGGCAAAAGCAACCTGCATGACTGCCTGTTGGGCAGCCCCTCTGAAAGGCTGGCACTCCAATACTGTACTGGGGTTATCTCTGAGAACAGAGGAATTAATGGCCAGAATCTAGTTTAGAAAGACTTGATGATGTCCAGGTATGGAGGCCAAAAGCACCTAGTAAAATAATCCACTGAGGCCTTGGTCCTCTATATTAGTGTTAAGTAAGTTGTGTCAGAATTAACTGTACTTTTCCATGACTGAAAAAACAAAAATCTGTTGTGAAAGTCCTCAAAGTATCTCATCACTAATATAAATTTCCATAAAGACATTTTAAATATATCTGCTGATCCTTGTGTTAAGGGTACAGTCCCTGCTACTGAAGCCATACATCCAGTCCTGCAAATATGGGAGTTTTGTGATTTTCTGACAACAGATTACAGAATTACATCATTAGGATCAAGAGTTATCTAGTTTTATAGACACATTTATAAATTTTGGGGGCAATAGGGAGCTCACCTGTAGCCACCCTTTGGAAAGGTATAGGGAACACCACAAATCTTGCACAACAGTCACTTCACTCTATCTTTTCCTTGAAAATTGGCTTGATGTTTCTATCTTATATTACCTTGGTATTTCTAAATGAATCTTACTCAGAAGAATGCTGCTCCTTATTGATGCTTAGTTGCCAATTACTGGGACATAAGAAAGTATTGGTGCATAATCTTCCCACTATAAGACTGCCAGATAGTTGCAGCAATAACACTTTCTGATGTTGCAAAGGTCAGTGCCGTTAGTGCCAGTAATATTTAACACTCCAGTGTTCTTTTCAATTACTCTGAAAATTATGAAGGTTATGGTTCACTGCAGATCTTACAAGTCACATAATCACCAAGATATACTGGTATAAGAAAACCATCCTTTCCATGTATTGAGTAACTAAGTCACCCGAGCGCAGCTCCATTATCATAGACCACCCTCATGTTATAAATGTAAAGAAGCACCGACAGTACCACAGCTAGGAGATTTATTTAAGCTGAACAGTACAAACAGTACACAGGTTAGCACTTTCAGGGATCTACCCCTTCATCAGACTGATGAAGGGGTAGATCTCTGAAAGTGCTAACCTGTGTACTGTTTGTACTGTTCAACTTAAATAAATCTCCTAGCTGTGGTACTGTTGGTGCTTCTTTATGTTTATAGTTCCTTATTTTCCACTGACAGTTTTGTGCCTAGAGAGGACTCTGTGGACCTATTTATACCACCCTCATGTTGTCAGCAAATACTTTACCTAGAGGTTATCATAAAAATCTACCTAGGATAACTACATTGCAACTTATTAAACCTCAGATGACAGGTTCTGCTTGCTGTAATACAGCTGACACCAACACATTAAACCTCTGCTTCTTTACAACTGTTCCTCAGAATATGTCTGGAAAACCTGGCAAACAGAATATCTTGAATACCAAGGAAGAACAAGAGATGTGTGCATATTTCAGCATCCCCTTGCGTATTTTCATAGCCTCTGGTATGCTCACAGAGTTTTTGCTCATTGTCTCATGCAGTCTGCCATGTTGCAAACCAATAATAATCAGTTGACCTTACAAGTTATCAGAGTCTAAACTGATTTCTATTGCCACACTGGTGAGTGATGCTCACTTATTCATAAATGCCAGTACTTGAGCTATTAGCTGTCTTGAGACAGAATTCTAACTCAACATGTCCAAGCCACTAATACCACAGAGTTCAAAACTGAATAAACTGTCATCCTAGGCTTTTGTGGTCATTACTTGTATTTCAATATATCCCTTCAAATAGCCTTTTATTATGCTTCATGAGGACTGAGAGGAAGAGCTGAAAAAAGATGGAGCAACTTTAGAAATCATGATCGTCAACCCCTCTATTCCCATTTTGTACATGCGGTTGGAGTGTCATGCCAACTCTCACCATCGTTCTCTCTTGATTCAGTACCACTCTTCTACCTTCTTTGACAGTTATGCCTGACTATCACAGGTATTCTTTCACACAATCTATCTATCTCTTTGACAAATGCCCTCTTATCTTCCTTTTTCTGTCCCAAATCTGCTTTCCTACCTATATGTCAGATCCACTGTTGACTTTCTCTGTAATTGGAGCTACTCAGGCTTCTGCTTTGATGTCATAATTTCTTCATCTGTCTCACAGTGTGCACCCTATAATCAATCTTACATACTTCATCTCCATTACTTCTAGCTTCCTCAACCGCTTTGCCTTCACTGCCCATGTTTCTCTATCATGCAGTAGTACTAGTCACACTAGTGTTTTATACATCTTATTTTTCAGCTTCTTTAGCAGACTTTATGCAGACACACTACCCCTGACACTCTTTGCCAATTGGTTGCAGCCCCTCTGCTTCTAGCTTTGACTTCCATATTCCGACTTACCTTTTCCTTAATTATTCCTGGAAGATACTTGAAACCATTAAACAGTTCCAGTATATTCCCTCCTTTGTCAATTTTCAGTTTCTTCTGATTTTTCCCATTTGCTGTCATGACAGGTGTCTTATCTCTACTCACTTTCACCCTGTGTGTTCATTCCCATGTCATTAGCTGAAGTAATTTTTGAATCTGTTTGTAATGCCACACTGTCTGCATACAGCAGCTTTGTTGCTCTTTCTTCTGCAACCTGTTTGTTTATATACTCAGTCACCAGTATGAGCAGCAATGAGCTTAGAGCTGATCCCTGATACACACCCACCTTCACTGTGAACCCCTCTGTGTGTGTGTGTGTGTGTGTGTGTGTGTGTGTGTGTGTGTGTGTGTGTGTGTGTGTGTGTGTGTGTGTGTGAACACTGTTCATACCTTTGTCATTAGGTTCTCTTACATAGCATGCATTAATTCTAATAATTTTTCATGATCTTCAAACCATCACAGGGTTGCCCAAATCATCTGCCTTAGGACCTTGCCATATATTTTCTCCAACTCTAGGAATATCTAGTTGGGCACTTTTCCTCATCTCCAGCATCTTCTCAACTTTCTGTCTCACTGTAAATATCAAGTCAATTGCACTACATCCTGATCTGAAATTGAACTACTCTTCTCCCAACTGTCTGCTATTCTGCATAATTATTTATTGGTCATCTCCTCCAGCACGTTCATGCTGTAGGAAAAGAGTTTGATACCTCTTTACTGCTCACATTTGTGAATATCACATTTATTCTTGTATGCTGATATCATAATGCTTATTCTCCAGTCATGTAGTACACACCTTTCATTACATCCTACAGTGAATATCCTTTGGAGTAATTTCTCCTCTGACTCGCCCAAAATCTTGAACATATTGACTGTGACATCATCTGAGCCTGATGCTTTCCCTTACTTCATGGCTTGGAAATATCTGTATTTGGACAGTCAAAATTCTCTGCTTAATGTAACAGCCACAGGACCAAAAGGAAATGTCATCTTTCAGTCATTGCACTGTCATAATTAAACCTCACCACAGCTATATAGATGGGAGAAAGTATCACTTCTAAACAACTAATTGTCGGTACTGTCCTCCAAAACATAAATTATTAAGCCATGTCCATGGATAGTTACAGACTGAGTGAAATATCTTCTGCCTTAGTTTGGTTAAATGCATATCCTCATATTCATGTAATTTCTCTAAGTCCAATATAAATTACCATGCCTGCATAATGAATTTTAGGGAATACTCTGGACTCATTAAAAATAGTATCAGATAATTGTCAAAAAAGCCAACTTATGTACCTTTTTTCCATCACTAGGCCATGGACTTCAACATCCAGTTGTATTAACAGAGCTAGTAGATTTATCTCCAGTGCAAAAAAAAAAATGTCAAGAGCACACACCACTACCCATTTCTGTGGCTGAACTAATAACCTCAAAGTTACTGGGTCCTATTTCTCTTTGATATATTTCCTTAAAATCTCTAAAAAATTATTGAGGAAGTCAAATGTCCTAAGGGTCTTGGAAGCTTTTGCAAAGTGTTTCCAAAGCTTTCCTAAAGTCAACGTTTAGTATAAATCAGGTTTCTGTAGTTACCCGGTCTTCTCTATTAAACGTTTGCTCTTCTGTATGCTATCAGATGTTTGCCAGCTACACTGTTACTCAGTGGGATGAATTTCTGGTCTTGACCAAGAAGACCTAGAATTGATTAGCAGCCCAAGAACAGGAGGCACAATTCAATAGGGTTGGAGTGTTTGATCAGTGCCAGTTTACTCATGTTAGGGAGAAGGAATCAGCTCAACCATAGGCTTGACTGACACCCAGCAGTGATGAGTGTACAGCACACAGTATAATGGCTTTATTATTCTATGCATTAGACCAAAACCTGAAAGGAAATCATGCATAGGCATATGGCTGCATCTTCAGGGCAGTACTGTGGGGCTACCACAGCCCCAGCCTGTTGTCAAGATCAATGGATTGGCCAGAAAGGTTACTTGAAAGGATACCTGTATGCATACCTCTCAACATCTTAGTGCAAGAAATCTGAACAAAGCCTGATAAAGCAGAGGGACAAAGGCTGCAAAACAGAGACAGATTTTAAATATTGCTCTAATTAACTTAGAAAGTTGCCAAAGTAACAGGGTTTGTAAAGAGAAATGCCATTATCAATTTTTTTAGTCAATTAACTAACTATACCTGAACTTGTATGACATATGCAAATAGATGATCTTAAATGTTCTAAAAAACTAAATATATGTATATATTCATACACCTTCATTCAGATACACATACATACACACACACACACACACACACACACACACACACACACACACACACACACACACACACACACACACACACACACACACATATATTTATGTGTGCATATATATATGTATATATATATATATATATATATATATATATATATATATATATATATATATATATATATCTATATACACACACACACACATATATGCAGATAGACATATACTAATATAATAATGCCTGCATACACATGCACAAAAATATGTAAAAATATTTATCTTCATATAGACATACATGCAATACAGACATACATACATACACATGCAAATCCAGACATACAAACATACACACAAGGGCAAACTTGTATGTACATGTAAAACAAAAATGGGAGAGAGAGAGCAAGAAAGAGAGAAGAGGAAAGCTTAACCTTATTATATTAAACGATTCCGAATTATACAGTCAAAATAATCAGAGCAAGTTCATTTAGACTAAATGTCTAAAATAAATATAGCACAAATATTAATGTGTTCTTTAACTTTTTGTTGTTTTCATTATTCTTCCAACCATTTCTTTCAGCTTGTCTCTTTAGTGATGTAATACTCCAGTCCATATATTCTGTGTGGTCTAAAATCTTGATTTTTTTTAAATATAATTGACAGCATTATCTATTGACTCAAAGTATTTCTGATCTTCTGGAAGAAAACATTTTAACTTAGCTGGAAACAATGAATATGTTTAAATTTCTGTTTTATTCAGTTATATTAATGATAAAGAAAGTTTCCTTTTTGTAACCATTGAGAATGAATAATAATTGTCAAATCTAATTATGTTATTGCCCTTTTAATAGGAGAGTCTATGGGCTCTTTGAATTCCAAAAGATGATGCTTCTCATAAATTTAAGATTTTTGGAAGCCAGGAGATTAAGACATTTACCTTATTATTTCCTTCTTGCTTTACAGGTAATGCATACATTCTGATGTTGTTTCTCTTAAATCTCATTGCAAGGCCATCTATTATGCCTAATAATGCATTGTTTTGCTTCAAAAGAAATTCATTAATATGTTCTCCTTCAGCCACTCTCCCATCAGTATCATTTAGTTCTTCTTCTATTCTAGATATCTGAGTTTTCTGCTGCTGCTTAACCATTTCATTTAACATTTCAATTTGTCTACTACATTCCTCTTTAATTGCATCCATTTTTATGTATATTTAATATATTTTAATGAAATATTTAAAATGCTAGTGAGCAAAGACTGTAATTCTTTTTCTTAACTGACAGGTCTTGTGAAGCAGTTTTCAAATGGCTCATTTTTGGGAAAAAACATTTCTAAACCTTTCAAGTGAAGTTATGGCATGAAAATTATAAAGAAACACGTTTTTAAACAAACTTCTAACTAAGCTTCTTATGATGATTTGTTTTAAATATTACAAATTTTATGATGTTTTTGAGAAATAAAATCCTGTTAGAAATATTTTTAAGATAGCATAGCAAATGTATTTTTCTGCTTACAGTTCACAGTCTTGTCCATACCCCTCTGTTGCTACTTTTTGATTTCCTGTTCTGGCAAGATCTGCCTGACTTTAGTTTTATTTAAATAAAATGACTGATGTCACATTTCACTAGAAATGAAATTTCCACTATTCTCATATATACTAAAAATGCAGTTTCTTCCAGACATCACAAAGTCTTGTGGTCTTTCACACAAAGCAGCCCAATAGCTGGGAAAACAGCATGTGATAACAGAATCTTTCCTGGAGTTCAGAGTATATTGAATTCCAGCTCTTCTCTCTGAATTTTTTTTTTTTTTTTTTTGTACATGGACCGCCACCATAATCTGTTAGTCTGTTTTATCAGTTCCTCCCAGCAAGAGTGAATGCTGTCTGATTTGAACTTTCCTTAACCATATCTTATAGGCCAGTGAATGTATGTTTTATTATCCATCAAGACAATAGCCTTATGGCTAAATTCCTCTTATTCTGCTAGGCAGAAACAAGTACAAGACACTATTTGGTTAAAATTGAATCATATATCATTTCCTCAATCTAATATGATAATATTTAATAGTCTGCATTGGTTGATTAGAGAGTCTATATTGGAGAATAAAAATATAGATATAAGTTCTAATTATATAGTTAATACAACAAACTCATTCAAAAATTATCTGACTAGATTACCAGAACTTAAAGTATGGTCATTTATACTTTTTTCTGTTGCCTGTAGCAAAATAACATTAATACTTTTGATGTTTCCAAGATGATGATACTTGAAGGGAAACAATCTGATATTTTAGCATCAACTAATAGAATTAGGAAATGTTCTCGGTATTGAATATATTATGAGTAGATATATGCAGTAATATGTGGCTATTAATTCAAATTTCACTTCAATATATTTTAGGTAAATTAGAGTTAATGACTGTAAATATTAAATATAATGTTCTTAAATTTATTGAATTTATGATTATTATAATAAAACAAACAATTATAGGAAATGGGGATCTATCTAGAATACATAAGGTAATCAGAGACACAAAAGTGTACTATAAAGATAATTTTGGGATTATTATAGTTTTATAAATTATCAACCTCCTAGTAAAAAGATAAAAATAATAATGCTAATTTCTTCAAAGAAACCATCCCTTTCATTACAATGGAAATTAATTTCATGAATGTTTATACACAGAGCTTTTATTGCACCTCATAAAATGGAACTGATGTTTAAACAAGGTATAGGGTATTGGCAATGCAAATTAAAAGTGGAAGCTAATTTGTTACACATGTTTTAACACTGTAGATTTCTTAAAGCATATTGGGATAAAGTTAATTACTTTATACAAACTGTTTTTAAAGACAAATTCCAGTTAACCAAATCCTTGACTTTGTTAGTTGTACTGATGCCTACTTGTGTTACCAGATAAAAATATTCTCTCCTATGGATTTTATTGGTTATAGCACACAAAGTGATTACTATGAATTAGAAGAATAAAACTTCTTCTACATTTAAAGAATACAAGAATATAGCACTCAATGTCTCTCAATGAGAACAAACTACAATCAAGATGAGAACAGAGAGGAAAACTACATATTATAATTCTTGTGAAAAAGTCATTCCCCCAGATTCACTAAACTCTGTGTAAAAACAGAGTTATTCCTACATGGAGTGAATGGTATCCAATTTTGCATCCCCCTCTTGGCACTGTGCCTTGCATATTAATGAAGTGGTGCTACTGAGATGGAGCAGTGTACATGGATACTGAATCAGTGCAGGGGGTATGTTATAGTAGTGCTCCCAGATCTGTAACATGCCCCTCACACTGTCAAAGTGCCATATGGCTCTTTAGAATAAAAAAAAGTGTTCATGGACAATGAAATAATAAATGGGAAGGGAATGTAATGCAGGGGGTGTGTGACAGGTACTGTAACACACCCCCTGCATTGTGAAAGTGACGTACAGCAATTTACAATAAAGAGAAATGTCCACAGACACATACCTCTCAACCTCATAGAGCACGAAATCTGGACAAAGCCATTATTAAAAATGGGACAAAAGCCCAAGAATAGGGACAGTTGTTAAATATTGCCTTTACAAACTTAGAAAGCTGATAGAATGACAAGTTTTGCATTAGACTGGAATTTCTGAAGAGTATGTTGCCTGAAATTCAAATGCATGTCATTATTTGGCTCTTCCTATCCTTTCTCTTCATGAACTGTTATTCCTTCCTTATTGAGCATAATTACTAGATCCCTCTAGAATATTATATATTGTACCCATATGCTATATTATGCCTGCATTCTGTACTGCTAGGCTTTTGTACACACTGCATTTTCTGTGTTAACCTGTAATATGCATTGTAAATATGATTCTTGTTTACTGTTGTTTATTTGTTATGTGTTGTTTTCATTGTTCTATCTTGGAGCTTATCTCCTCGGGCCTCTACTGAAAATTGACATATATCCAGTAAGACTAGAACTGTCAAATGTAAAATAAAATAAATTTAAATTAAATAAATAAATAAATAATATTTACTAACTGCAGTCTGTAATGAACAGACCCCAGTGATTTGCCAGAGAAACAGAAATGTATGAAAAAATACCAAAAATATGAGGCACAACTGTGGACATTGTACAAAAATCTGTATAATTGAGGGGCTGACCTGAAAATAAAGTGATGTCATTTAAGGGGTGTGTTATAGTATCTGTAACACACCCCCTGGATTGTGAAGGTGCCGTATGGCAGTAAAACAATAAAAAAGTGTCCATGGGCACATATAATAAATTGAAGTGCAATGTTTGATGTGTAAATAATGAATACATTTTTTTTATTTTTATTTCTTTAAAGTTTAAGCATAGCTGAGTGGGTTTGTATGGTGTGGTGCTAAAGGTATGAAGAAGTTGTATAGAAATGTATAGCTATAACTTTCACAGCTAAGTTAGCTGAGTGGTTACAGTCATGGCTTCATGTGCATTAGGTGCACGGTTCAAATACCAAGACAGGCCATTTTATTTACTGATGTAGTTATTGACATTTGCATGGAACATGTGCCAGACATCTAAAAATAGAAACCGTCTGCTTTTAATACTTGTTGAAAAGGTTACATTTAAGCATAGCTGAGTGGGTTTGCACAGCGCAGTACAGTGCTCAGCAATGTTTAAACAAAAATAAAAGGTACATACAACAGTTTATCAGCAGAACCTCACTGGCTGAATGTTAGGGCACCAGTACTTGAACATTAGGTGCAAGGGTCGAATCCTGACCATTCAGCTTTTTACACTAAGGCACTGTACGAGCACATCTACTCGTGCATGAATCATAGCATCCCAAATAGAAACAAGACGGTCTCCTCCAAAAAAAAGGAAGCAAATCTGGTGGTCCTCTGCCATAGAAAAACTTTACAACAAAAGGAAGAAACTATTTCAGTAAAGAGGAAAATCTCAGGATGCAAAATATTCCCTTACCAGCCTCATTAAGAACCTGAGATCCCTCATAAAATCCTCCAAAACTGGTTACAAAAATAAAATTGGCAAAGATTCCAAAGACAGCCACAAGGTATTCTATAGCTATGTTAAGAATCTAAATGGCAACGCTGATATCTGCTCTAAGCTACAACAGAATGGCATTAAATATACTGATCCCAAGGATATTGCCAAGATCCTGGTAGATCAATTCAGTACCAACTTCACCCCCCTCACACCTCTAAAGGGCCCATCTCCATACCAAAAGATTGCCAAATTCTGGTAATAATGGCCACATGGGTGAAAAACCGCACTCTCCAACTCTCCAAAGCTAAGGATCCAGCATTCCTGGGACCAGACGACATCCTGGGCTGTGTACTACATAAACTACAAAATGAACAGGCACCTCATCTAAGTGTCATGTTTAATCATAGCCTCACCTCAGGCTTCATGCCCACGGAGTGGTGCACAGCTACTGTCATCCCACTCCATAATGGGGAATCCACCTTGGATCCTGGGAACTACCGCTCCATCAGTCTGACGAGCCTGATCTGCAAGGCTATGGAATGTATTATCATGGAACTTATAAACAAAGACAATGGAAACCTTCAAACACTGGGCCCCACAGAGTTTGGGTTCGTGAAGGGCTGATCTTGCCTCCTGAACCTGATTGACTTCTTTGAATCAGTCTCCAGAGCTGTGGACGAGGGTAAGGCAGCCCACATGGCCTATCTGGATGTCATCAAGGCCTTCGACACCATCCCCCACTCTGGAATCATAGATAAACTTACTAAGCTGGGCATTAATCCCTAGGTCACTTGATGGGTTGCAAACTGGCTTACTGACAGAACCCACACTGTAAAAGTAGCCAACTCCAATTCCATCTCCAGACAAGTGACAAGTGCAGTTTCTCTGGGTTCAGTCCTGGAACCACTCTTGTTTGGCATCTACTTCTCTGAAGTACAGGCCAACACTAAGGGACTCTGGCTAACAAAGTTTGCAGATGACTGCAAACGGGGAGCCATTATTGAATCCCCAAATGATGTGAATATTCTACAAAAGGGCCTTACAGAAACAGATGCTTGGTGCCAGGGCAATGGGTTCAAGCTCAATGCCAAGAAATGTATAGTTATCTCCTTTGGGGTAAAAACATGTACCCGTGAATTACCACATAGGTGGCAGTACACTAAACACTGAAAGTGTGATAAGAGTCTTAGGAACACAGATAGACAGTGGTCTCACCTTCGATAACCACATCACCACAACAGTCAGAAAATCCTTCTATGTGGCACACCTCATCAGTAAGGGCTTTTCATCCAGACGAAAAGAGGTCATTGTCCCACTGTACTCATCTCTCATTAGACCCATTATAGAATATAATGCCTCATTTGGTATGTACCTCTCAAGACATCTGCAACAACTGGTAAGGCCGCAGAAATACCTCACTAAAAGAATCACAGGCCTACAGCAGATGCCCTATGCTGACTATTTACAAAAATCCAGCTATACACTGTCGCATATCGTCTACTCAGAGATGATCTCTGCTTAACATACAAGGCCATGTCAAACCCAGAGCTGTTGGACATGCTACACTTAAAGAAATCCCAATCCCTCAGAGCCGCACACTCCAGGTATCTAAACCTTGTCATCACAATGAACAAAGCATGCTGGAGGGATAGGTTCCTGACCAAAAGACTCCCCAGACTCTGGAATAGACTACCCATACATGTCAAGCAGAGCGCCTCTTTGGCCCTCTTCATAAGGACCCTTGACGATTGGATGAGAGATAGGAAATTCATGTCGAGGATCACGTCAGTCGCCCTGCAAGACAGGGGTCCAGGGGAAGTAAATATTGTGGGAAGAAATAGCCAGGGAATTGATATGGCTAGGCTTGTATAGGCCCTAGGGCAAATAGACTAGTACAAACCTATGAACCTATGAACCTAGGATAGGGAAATGGTGCAAATGTTTTTTATTTGTTTTATATACATTGAAATATGTTAACTGTGGTGGTCCAGCTTGACCAGAAGCCCATATGTAGTGGAGACCCGAGTAGAAAAGCCCCAGTTACACACAAGTGTCCAATACATTAAAGTTACAGGAGCAGATAACATAGTGAAATGCATAGGTTTAGGAGATATAATAAAATAGATGCACCTAAAAATGTAGTAACATTAATAAACAATAAGTTACAATACTGTTGTATATATCTAAGCAGTATTCAGCTCAGCTAAACAGATTTGTGCACTGCTAAGCACTGCTCAGCATTTGCCACTTTAAGCACTGGTCAACTCAGCTTAGCGGGTTTGCGCACTGTTGAGCTGTGCTTTGCATTTTTGAAAATGGTCCAATGGCGGCAAAGGGCAGGAATATGGCCTTATTTAAACCACACAGGTGGGAATACAGTCAGAACCTGTTAGATTTTGATCCCTGTAGGAACTATGGCAGGTGCAAGAGAGGGAGCGCACTTTCGGGTGCAGCACTGGGCCATCCTTGAGTCCAAGGTCATGGCTAGGCTCATTGTTAAGAACCATGATGACAGACTGCTGCAGGGCCAGTACTAGGGCTCACAATACAAATCTGAGGCCTGGAACAGTCTGGCATGTGAGCTCACCAACGCCACTAGCATCCCTTGCACCAGTGAGCAGGTCCGTCACCATTATGATGACCTAAAATGGAGGAAAGGGGCTCTCGTGGCCCAATGGATCCAAGATGCTCATGACCAGCATGTGCCAGAAGTTTGTAAGTATTTGACATTTTGCTTTATAAAATTGTATTATGAATGTCTGATAGACATGTATGCATAATGGTGTGTTTTCCCACTACAGCTGCAGAGGAGAGGGCTCCTAACATCAAGGCCCATGCCGGATGACTGGTGAGGCTGCGCCAACAGTGTGTGAGTACAGATATAACTTGCAATAAGAAACTTGCAAAAAATTACGGTCCCTCATAAATCCTCCAAGGCCAGCTTCGAGAGAAAAATTGCTCAGGTCACTAAAGACAATCATAAGGCTTTTTTCAGTTATGTTAGGAACCTGGGATGCAACTCCCAGACTTGTTCTGAGTTGATTCTAAACGACAAAAAATACACTGAACCCACAGACATCGCCAATATCCTGGCAGACAGGTTCAGTGCAAACTCCCCCCCCCCCAAAAAAAAAGAGCAAGTATCTATCCCAGCAGAGGGCTGCCTCCCAAACATCTCTGATGCTCAGGTGAAGGCTGCCCTCTCCAAAGCAAAAAACACTGCTTCCATGGGACCAGATGGCATCCCGGGTTGCGTCCTGCATGAACTCCAAGAAGAACTAATTCCTCAAATAAAACAGCTGTACAGTCTCAGCCTCACTAAAGGATATGTGCCCACAGAATGGCATACAGCAACAGTGGTCCCACTCCACAAAGGTGGAGCCTCCACGGACCCTGGAAACTATCGCCTCATAAGCCTGACTAGCTTAGTCTGCAAGGCTATGGAGAGGATCATCATGGAACTCATAAACAAAGACATTGGGGACCTACAGACACTAGATCCTACCCAGTTTGGCTTCATCAAGGGCAGATCCTGCCTTTTGAACCTGGTTGACTTCTTCGAAACAGTCACCAAAGCCATAGATGAAGGGAAGGTAGTCCACACAGCCTATCTGGACCTAGCAAAGGCATTTGACACAATACCCCACTTGGGCATCATAGATAAGCTATCCAGCTTAAATATAAACCCCTATGTCACAAGATGGGTCGCAAACTGGCTCAAAGACAGAACCCACAGAGTGAGAGTTGCTGGAGCCATGTCAGACTCGAAAACGGTCACAAGTGGCATCCCACAAGGTTCTGTCCTGGGACCGCTCTTGTTCGGTATATACTTTTCCGAGGTACAGGCCAATGGGGGAGGACTATGGTTCACCAAGTTCGCAGAAGACTGCAAACTAGGTGCCATAATCAACTCTACAACTGACACAAACATCCTTCAAAAAGGTCTCACAGAGATGGATAACTGGTGCCAGAGCCATGGTCTAAAGCTAAATGCCAAAAAGTGTATAGTCATACCCTTTGGCAAAAACAATGTGCCCACAAATTACCACATAGGCGGTAACCCATTAAGTACAGAGAAAGTAATTAGGGATCTGGGGACCCAAGTTGATTGCAATCTCTCCTTTGACAACCACATTGCCAAAGTGGTTAGAAAGACCTTTTACATAGCCCACCTCATCATGAAAGGATTCACATCTAGATCAAGAGAGGTAATCATGCCCCTTTATTCATCCCTCATCAGGCCCATCATAGAATACAATGCCCCTTTTGGGATGTACCTTACTCGACACCTGCAGCAATTAGAAAGACTCCTAAAGTACCTCACCAAGAGGATCAAGGGACTCAAACAGATGCCATATGCTGCTCGGTTAAAAAAACTCTAGCTCTACTCAGTTGCATACCGCCTACTTTGAGGCGATCTATGCCTGACGTATAAAGCTATGTCCAATCCAGAATTAATGGACATGCTCCACCTCAGTAAATCTAAATCCCTTAGAGCCACACACTCGAGGGACTTGAACCTCAGCACTGAAATAAATAGAACTTGCTGGAGGGACAGATTCATAACGCAGGGGCTCCCTTCACTCTGGAACAGAATTCCAATTCATGTTAGGCAGAGCACCTCACTGAATCTCTTCAAGAAGAATCTTAATGAGTGGATGGGGGATCGTAGGTTTGTCCCGGGAATTACTTCCGTGTCACTATTAGACAGAGGCACAGCAAACTAAACCTTAAAAAGGGCACAGTATATTCAAATCAAGGGGTGGCGTAAGCCAAACAAAATCAGGCTAGGCTTATAATTGCCCCAGGGCAGATAGCCTAGTATGAACCTATGAACCTATGAATATATATAGTCCAATAAATATGAACGTGTAATTGTCTACTGCTGTTAGGTATGCTGTGTTCTGAATGTACTGAATAAAGTGTTGTTAGACAAACATAGGCATAAGTGACTAATGCCAGGTACCGTGTAATACAGATGAAGGCAGCAAACAAGCTACTATTGATGAAAGGAAGCTAATACTGTAATAATAGTGTGTAGGAATGACTCTGTCAGTAAAGTATACTGTTGCTTGCTACTCTGAAAGTAATAACTGACATACATTCGTCATCTACAAGATATGCTGTACAACTGAATTTGGATGTGTGAATATAATAAAGCACTGTGTCATGTCACTCTAAATAATGATTATTCCCACAAACTGTTGTGTTTAATCTGGTCTGTTATTGAAGAAATACAAGTGTGCAGGTGCTACACAGCAAATATGGCTATGACAGCATGAATACAGTGCAGTGTGTCTGCTAGGCAGCTGTTATGCCAAACTGTAGATGTGGAGCTGTAAGGCAAGATACAAGGAAAATTGATATATGTTCTGCACTAAGATCTGAACCTTGAATAGTAATGTATAATGTATTATGCTGTGTTCCCTGCAGCATTGTCTTGTGTTAACCTTTGCATTTCAACTACAGGTATTCCTGAATGTAGGTATGCTGATGCAGGCAAGTATGATATTATAATAGGTGGAGACTGCAAATATATGATATGCAAATTTATATGGGTCGGGTATGCAACCCAGCACCCTGTCATGGTTTATACAGATCACACATATTCACATCCACTAGGGGTTAAATGTGTACACCTGCATTCAAAGTATCAATACACAGTTCACTATCTATCATGTATGAATCTTGGGCATGTACGTTCAACTGTCACTAGAGTCTTCTGTGACACTCCACTTATATTACAAGGTTAGACTGTGCAACCAAGTCAATTTTAGGCAAAATTCAGTCAAGCAGAGAGAATTTCTCCAGTAGCTCAGTGTGATAAGAAATTGATGTATACTGTTAATTTTTCCACACACAGACCATGGTTTGAATCCAGGCACTGGTGCGAAGATGTGTTCATAGTGACACACAAGTAATCCTGAGTATTTGCAGAAGCTGTCATGCAATATTAACATATACATTTTCCACAGGGCTCACAGATAAAGAAATGTTTGCATTAGCTGTATGAAGGGTATACTAATGAACTGTGTACAAATGTTCCAGTGTCCAGTCCCATGCCTAAACATGACAGCAGGATGGCTATACACACCATGCACTCTTCCTGACACATGTCTCTCAAGTGCATGCTGTCACAGCTAGTGATCACTGCTGCCAATAACCTTGTAAACAGATATAAATTCAGTACAACTATGCCTGTAGCACACTCACACACCATCAGTGCAGGGTACATCTTGTTAGTCATATATATAGCCCTGACGTGTACAAGTCCCCTCTACACATGTACCTAGAGTTGTCACAGCTTGCCCTCATAGCATTCCAGGTCAACAGATTAAAAGGTATGTACATGCTACAGTAGCCTTAAGCCTTAGGTAGATGTAAAGAGAGAGCAGATCTATAGAGTAAAGAGTAGTATTGTTGTGAAATATATAGCCTATACAGTTGGTAATGGATTGTTTTTCTATTCACCCACCCCTTATCTGCATCAGTAATAATTATTCATATACTATGGGTATCTTGTTCTCAAAGCAATGTTGGGATTTGTGTTCTATTATTATTCATATATTTAAATGGTTGCCTACTAACATACCTTGTTCATATTGCATTGTTGGTGGCCTGTTGCCGTAAATGTAACTGGCTTGCTGTTACAATAGTGACTGTTATTCCATTTATGCATGTGCTGTGTTTGCCATGCAATTTTTCAAATTCTGTTGTTTTAAACACCCATGCATGCTGTTAGTAATGACGTTGAAATGTTTTATTCATGTTTAACCAATGCACTTTGAAAAACCTCAACATCATAGCACATTTGGCTAGGCAGATTCCGGTGGATCCAACTGTCCTACCTCATCAGACTGTGGCACCATGTCCCAGCATGTCTGGGACCCAATGTGGAGCTGCCTCCTTCTCTGGTCCTGCACCACCCTCAGGTGGAACCACCTCAGGGGATGGGGTTTGTCCCCTCTCTGAGTGCAGGCAAGGAGAGGTCCCTGTCACCCAACAACAGTTTCCATGGTTGGTGCACAGGGTCATCTGGCATGACTTGGATATTTGCCTGAGACAGATAGAGGGCAAACTGGTGCACCTTGAGGAGTTGGCTGGTCCTGTTGTTCAGCTCCCAGCACAGCCACCTTCTGGGCCATGAAGGGCCAGTGGTGAATGCCCATGAGTGGGGGACCTCAGTCCCACTGTTTCCATCTGGGGGCAAGTGGCCCTCTGATTCCCAATCACCCTCCCCATCCAAGATGTTTGCCCCCCTCATGTGTCATACACCACCCCTGGCTGCTGTCTTGTCTGTCTTGTCTGTTTGCAAATGCAACCTCTCCTACCCAACTTGCCTCCCCAAATTTACCTACAACCATTCCCCAGCATCCCACTCGCACCTTAAAAAAAGGAGGGGGCATCTGTCCAGCACAAAAAA
Organism: Protopterus annectens; assembly: GCF_019279795.1. Taxonomy (NCBI): domain Eukaryota; kingdom Metazoa; phylum Chordata; order Ceratodontiformes; family Protopteridae; genus Protopterus; species Protopterus annectens. The sequence continues at coordinate 640,499,359 of NC_056735.1, read as the reverse complement.
ATCTCATCCCGTGCATAGCTCTCCATTTTGACCCACTTACATTGCCATGAATCAATCATCCCATCAATTAATAAACAAATTTATGTCACCCACACCCCTCCCTGTGGGATGTAAGGCTCCAAATTCTAAATTGTTCACATCATTCACAGCTGTTGCTGCCCAATTAATGGAGAGCTATGGTCCTTTCCTACGCCCCATCCTGCACATCGCTAGCTGCCTTTCATAATGTTTTTCCCCCTGCTTGCTCCATTTCACCACTTTCCTATCACACCTTTTTTATTTTTGAAATAGTGCAGGTTTAAGTGGGAATAAGCAGTGCTAAGCAAAGCTAAGGGAACCTAAGTGTCTCTTGGCATAGCAGCGCATCACACAAAACTGCACAAACCCACTTAAAATGGCTTAAAACTGCTTAAATCACCATATCTCATTCAGCCACTGTTCTTCCCAACAAAAAAATAACTAGACCAACTCAGGACCCTGTGCACTACAGTCACAGCAACATACACTACACCAAATGAGCTTTAACCATTGCTAATGTTTTTGCAAATATATCATGCATTATGGTCATTTAACATTAGGGAAAAAATACATCACTGATAAGTCTTGAACCTGGGACACTGTGCATTAATGTCAGAGAAATCTACCACTAAACCAACCCAGCTGTGTGGAATTACTGTTGCTTTTGTGTATATGTCATGCAGTGCAGTAATGTAACAGTAGGGAAAAAAAGACAGAGCTGCCAAGCATTCAACCCAGTAGCTTCTGAACTACAGTTAGAGAAACACACCACTTCACCAAATCAGCTCTCAGGATTTGCTGATGCATTTGCAAATATATCATGCACTACAGGGATGTAACTTTAGAGTAAAAAAGACATTGGTCAGAAATTGTGAACCCAGAACAATTTGCACTACAGTCAAAGCAACAGACCAGTAAGCCAACCAACCTCTGGAGTATAATGACTGTTTTTACAAATATATCCTGATTGCCAGTCACACACTCTTATATATACTGGCCCAAATCACAGTGTACTTGGAATGTTGATGTTTTAAGGGACATGTCTCAGTCTGCCCCTACAAACACACGTAGATGATAGACAAGCATCAACTGTAGCAGCGTTCACAGTTAGATAGAAAAGGATATATGATACTCACATCTGCCTGTCTCCCTACTCAGCCCAAAACACATTTATATTGTACACTGCTACAGAATCTGGAAGTATGTTAACAATGGCCAGGCATACATACCTCTCAACTGTACAGATTTACACAGAATGTCCAGATCTTTGCCTCATATTTTTGGCCTGTTCCTCATAAAATTGTATGGTTTTCTGGCAAATCACTGGGATGATATGAGGAATCTTCTTCTTCTTTCAGCTTTTCCTGGTTAGGGGTCACCACAGCGGATCACCTGTCCGCTCATGATTGGCAGTGGAGTTTTACGATGTCGAGTTGCCAGCCCACCACCCAAATTTCCACAGAAGGTATGCACACACAAGCACTCATGCCTAGGGCCAGTTTAGAGTATCCAATCCACCTACAGCATGTCTTTGGAATGTGGGTGAAAACCGGAGCACACAGAGGAATCCCATGCGACCACAGTGAGGACATGCAGACTCCGCACAGAAGGCACCCCAGCCGAGAATCAAACCAGAGAACCTCTTGCTGTGAGGCGACAATGCTAACTGGGATGATATGAGGAATGAAGTCACTAAATGATGATATACATTTCAGTTTCAGACTTCAAATCCTTCAGAAAATATATGTCAAAACAAATCCTGTTACTCTAGCAATTTTCTAACTTTAAAACAGCAATACTTAAAATCTGTCCCTATTTTTGGCCCTTTGTTCCCCCATTTTCTTGGGCTTTGTCCAGATTTCTTATGCTAAGAGGTTGACAGGTATGCAGACATAGCATGCAAAACTATGGACATAACACTTCAATCCAAACAGTGGACCATATTTTCTCCTACCCTCTGTGATGTTGTAGCTCCCACACCTCAATAATGTCCAGGCCAGGAAAAGGGGCAAGGCCCACATGAAGGACTTAATTATAGCACTATGTTGCCATTCCATTGGCTAATGAAAAGGGAACGCAGCTGTTTTGGATGAAATTAGCAAGTGGGAGACACAGACTGGTGCACAGGCCATCACCTGCTCATGAGCATTACCTACAAAAGGCAAGCTGCTGCCTATGCTAAATAGGTCTGACACTTTTTTCAGGAAGACAGACTGCTAATCTTGACAACAATACTTGTGGATTTCTTCTGACAAAGGAGTACAGCACTATAACAGGTATGTCATACAATTACGCATGTAATGGAATGCAGATGGGGGATGCAGTCATGGGAAATAGGAATTTAAAAAGTAGGTCTCAACAAGACTTCCTGGACTGGCATGTTGCTGTTAGTCTGCTGTCTAGCACCTATGGCCATCCCTGATGGCTCTGTCTGCAGGGACATAGATCACAGCTCTGGCCCCTGAATCACCCCAGCAATGGTCAGCTCACATATGAGTACTACTGGATTGTTTGTTGTACAATACTGACTGTGACACTGCCTGGGATGTTGTAAATATTCATATGTCATTTGTGAATATTACTATGATACATATGCTTATCTTACAAACGTAAGAGATCTGTATATGTTATGTAGATAGTAAACAACTGGCGCAGAAGTGTGTGCTGAACTGTATGTTATGTACTGAGCTCATACCTGTCAACTGATCAGACTTTTGCAGACTGACCACGTTTGCCTCATATTTGTAGCCATTTTCTTATACATCTGTGGTTTGTCTGGCAAATCATTAAAGACTGAAGTCATAAAATAATAGCACACATTTGAATGTTGAATGTCATATTCTTCAGAGTATTTCTGCGAATGCAAAAACTGGTATTCTATCAACTAAGTGTGTTAGAGCAATCTTTATAAAGTGTCACCATTTTTGGGCCCCCCCCTTTTATTTGGCCTTGTAGGTTCATAGGTTCATAGGTAGGTACTGGGCTATCTGCCCGAAGGCATATATTAGCCCAGCCACGTTGTGTGGTATTCACTGCCCCTTTGGTTAGTACCCTAGGCCCTTGATCTAGCAGCTAGTAGCCTTGGCCCCTATCTAGTAGAGCTGTTGGTATGATCCCTGGTGTGAACTTTCTGTTACCCATCCACTCGTCAAGGTTCCTCTTGAAGAGTGATAATGAGGGACTCTGTCTTATGTATATCAGGACCTTGTTCCATAGCAAAGGAAGTCTTTGTGAATGGAATCTATCCCTCCAGCATGTTCTATTCATTGTTGTGCTGAAGTTTATATCCCTAGAGCATGTAGCTTGAGTGGATTTGGTTTTGCTAAGATGGAGCATGTTCAACAGTTCTAGGTTGGACATGGCTCTGTATGTTAGACAGAGATCGTCTCTGAGAAGGCAGTATGCAACAGAGAAAAGCCTTAGTTTTTTCACTTGTGCTGCATAGGGCAACTGTTTGAGGCCAGTAATCCTCTTAGTAAGGTAACTCTGTGGTCTCTCCAGCTGCTGGAGATGCCTAGCCAGGTACATATCAATTGGTGCATTATACTCAATAATGGGTCTGATGAGGGAGGAGTAGAGGGGCACCATTACATCCTTAGATCGTGATGCGAACCCTTTCGTGATTAGATGGGTCACATAGAAGGATTTTCTAACCACCTTGGCAACATGGTTATCAAAGGAAAGCTGACTATCTACTTGGATCCCTAGATCCCTTATTACTACTTCAGATTTCAGGGGGTTACCTCCTATGTAGTAGTTCGCAGGTACTCTGTTTTTTCCAAAGGGGATTACTTCACATTTTTTAGCATTTAGCTTGAGACCATGGCTTTGACACCATACATCAGTCTCATTAAGGCCCTTCTGGAGGATATCCATGTCGGCCGGAGACTCTATTATAGCACACAGGTTGCAGTCGTCCGCGAACTTGGTCAGCCACAGCCCTTCAGTGTTTGCCTGTACTTCAGAGAAGTATATGCCAAACAGGAGGGGCCCCGGGACAGAGCCCTGAGGCACACTGCTCATTATTGGTCTAGATTCTGACATAGATCCCACTACTCTTACTTTGTGGGCTCTGTCTGAGAGGCAGTTTGCGATCCATCTTGTGACGTAAGGGTTTATGCCCAGGTTGATGAGTTTATCAATAATACCCGAATGGGGAATGGTGTCAAATGCTTTAGCAAGGTCAAGGTAAGCCATGTGTACCTCCTTTCCCTTATCTATAGCCTGAGTAACTGTCTCAAAGAAGTCCACCAGGTTCAGGAGGCATGATCTTCCCTTGACGAAACCAAACTCTGTGGGGTCAAGTGTTTGGAGGTTCCCAATCTCTCCATTTCTGAGTTCCATAATGATTCGCTCCATTGCCTTACAGATCAGACTGGTCAGGCTTATTGGTCAGCAGTTCCCAGGGTCAGTTGTGGGCCCACCCTTGTGCAGTGGAACCACCATTGCTGTGTGCCATTCTATGGGCACAAATCCTGTCAAGAGGCTGAGACTGAACAGGGTATTCAGATGCGGGGTTAATTCGTTTTGGAGCTCACGTATGACACAGTCCGGGACACCATCTGGTCCCATGGAGACAGTGTTTTTAGCTTTAGATAGAGCCTTATTAACTAACGTATCAGTAATAATTGGAGTTACACAATCCCTTGGAATAGTAATAGGCCCTGTAGGTGGTGGGGGGGGGGTTTGCACTGAACCTGTCAGCCAAGATGTTAGCAATGTCAGTGGGGTCAGTGTATTTTGTTCCATTTTGTACTAGCTCAGAACAGACCTGAGAGTTGCCATTTAGGTTTTTGATGTAAACATAGAAGGCCTTATGATTATCCTTGGCATCCTTGGCAACTTTCTTTTCGAATTTGGCTTTAGTTGACATGATGAAGGCCCTCAATTTCTTACTAAAGCTGATCGGGGAAGATTTTTCTACTTGAGATTTGGCTTTTTTTGTATAAGTCTCCTCCTTTTATTGTATAGCTTGCTTATGGACGGGGTCCACCAGACTGGTTTCTTCTTGCTTGAGGAAGGAGTCTTGGTTTTATTTAGGATAGCATAGTCCATGCAATACTGAAGATGTATATAAAGTGCCTTGGTGTAGGATTCTGCATCCTGGATATCATTATCCTTCTGCAAGGGAATAGTGAAGCTTTCCACTTCTGATGCAAGTAGTTTGAAGTTTGCTTTGGAAAGGTTTTTTACAATGGTTTCTTTGACTGGAGGAGGTGGAGGGGTGAGGATATCTAGGTTTATCAGTTTGTGGTCTGATCTGACCAGAGAGGGAGTGATAACGGGTGTGGTACAATGGGCGCCCATATTTGTGATGACTAAATCCAATATGTTGTCCCCTCTAGTGGGAGAACATACCAGTTGTTCAAGGGCATTTGAATTTATAAGTTCTATGAACCGCTGGGCATAGGAGTTAGAACTTGGGTAGTTCGCCCAGTCTATACCAGGGTAGTTGAAATCACCCAAAATTATGGTGATGGGTAGGACCTTTATATTTTCTAATGCCTCAAGGAATGCTGAGTGAGCATCTTGGGACATGGTGGGCAATCTATAACAGGCTAGGACTTGAAATGTGGTTTTGCCTGCTGATAGTTGCACATGGATGATCTCTGGGGCATCATGTTGCGCCACTAACCTGGAGATGTGGGTATCCTTGATGAATATGGATACACCTTCACCCTTTGTACTGTGATCTGGTAACTGAGGCCAGAAGGTATGATATTAATTGTAACCTGGTAGTGCTGGGGTGCTCTCTGGAGCCTTGAACCAGGTTTCTGTCACTGCACAAACATCGATTTTCTCCATACTGAGGAGTGCCTTTGTCCAGATGTCTTGCTCTAAGAGGTTGAGAAGTATGACTGAGCTTCAAGAGTGTAAACACAGTGTGGCGTATTGCCAAAGAACAGAAATGTATATCAAGTATGACCTTTGGAAATGTATGTATTAATAGGAGAAGCTGGAGGCCTTAAACATACAGATATAAGTTGTAAAATGTCAAGTGACTAAGCTGAACTTGTTTTACGAATGTGTTGTCTCAGTTTCTGTCCAGCAAGCAGACATAAATGTCTACAGCTACAGGGTTTTGTATTGTCTTGAAACATAAATAATTATTATACAGAAATACGCTAGGCAAAGACCAGGCTCCAGCTTCTTTAAAAACAAACTTCTTTAATAGTAAGGAACTCCCACAAGCGCTTTCACCATTAGGCTTCTTCAGGTGCATGAATCATCTTAGTAAGCACTCCCATTTTATATCCAAAAGTATTCAGCTTAATTAGTTCTTAAAGACATATTACTTTACATTCATTCCCTTCTAATGCATTACATAAATACATATAAAAATATATAAAGAATATAAAGAATACTTCAACTATTTTCTACAAGAATACCAAATTCTAATACATAACATAATATATATATATGAATAAATAAAACATTTAAATAAACCTATAAAAAATACTAACATACTAAAAACTAAGATATAGACTATCTATGCAGTGGTCTATTCTTTAGAAATGGTCTCAATGGAATAACATCATTAAGGCCATGTCCTGCAATTGCCCTGAACCTTACTATCCACTCTATTTCCATAGTTTCTGTTTTATTTCTAATGTCTCCCTTTGTCTTATTTTCATTAGTAATACCTAATACTATGAATTTAAAATTGTGCTGAGTATTGGTTTCTTTTACATGCTTTGCCAAAGCATTAGAAATATTCCCTTTCCTAATATAGTATATGTGTTCTCTTATTTTATCTTTAAAGGGTCTATCTGTTTTACCCACATAGAATTTATTGCATATTTGGCAATTAGCCAAATACACTACATGTTTCATATTACAATCAGCTCTAACTTTTAGATAGAATACTTTGCCTATGTCTAGATGTTTAAATTCCTTCTCTGTTGTTATATAACTACACCAAGTGCATTGCTTGCATGACACTGTTCCTATTATTGACTGTGGAGCTTTTATTGCCTTTTGGGTAGAGACTTAATGCAGATATTTGGCATAGCCGTAGTTCCAACCATGCAGGGTATGGAAGCACAGCGACAAATGGATACTTTTGTAGTGCGACCGGAGGGTGAGACATATTACTGGTACAGCCAGGACTTAGTTATGACTGGTCCAGGGGCAGTAACCGAAGAACTGATGAACGTAGCCATTAGAAAGTCCCCCTCCCTCGACATTGACAAACAGCATTTGTTGCATTGTACTCTATATTACTGTAATAGACCAGGACCTGATAAAGATTATGAGCAGGAATTGTTTCAGAACCACGCAAACAGACTAGTGTTACGAAACTTGTACTGGGACACAGAAGGAAACAGTGTAGTAAGCTGTTCATTACCCCAGGAATTTTTAGCACTTTACAAATCTAATCGATTGCCACATGTTAGCTTAACTAAGAATATAAATTTGAAATGGGCAGACTTAGGTGAAAAGGTCACAAGGTGGGAAAAGTAGACAGAATTAGAACTCTCCGAACAAGGAGTACAGAAACAGAAATTGAATTGGATAACACAGACACACCCAGCTGTGCACTCACAGAATTGCTGAGTATTACTCTTATTGGAGGAAGAGGAAAAAGCCTTGCGGAACATACCAGAGACTCTCTGGTCAACAGGGAAACCAGATGTAGGACTTATACGAACAGCAGGACCAGTTACTATTACGCCAAAGTCAGCATTTAGACCTCAGAAAAGACAGTATCCCTTGAGAAAGGATGCAGAGATATGAATCAAACCTATAATAGCAGCCTTACTTAAGGAAGGAGTCTTAATAGAATCTCCTGATTCACCATGTAATACACCCTTATTTCCTGTCAGGAAAGCAAACAGGGAATGGCGTATGGGCCAAGATTTAAAAGCTGTAAATAATGCAGTTATACCCAGGGCACCGACGGTGCCAGTCCCGCACACCTTACTGAATGATTTAAAGCCTCAGTAAAAGTATTTTTCTGTGGTAGATATTAGTAATGCATTTTTCTCAATACCGATGCACCCTGACAGCCAATATTGGTTTGCATTTACATTTCAGGGGAAACAGTATACATATACAAGATTACCACAGGGATATTGTGAAAGTCCAACAATATTTGCACAAGAAATGGCAAGCAACCTGGCGGGATTTATCCCACCAAGAGGTAGTCAGATTTTACTTTATGTAGATGACATTCTGCGGGCAGTCCCCAACCAGCAAGAATGCAAAGAGGACACCATAGCATTATTACAGGTTTTAGCTAGTCAAGGACACAAAGTAAACAAGAACAAACTACAACTTTGGAGAAAACAAGTTAAGTACTTGGGATATGTAATATCCAAAGAAGGTAGAATATTAGACGAAGATAGAAAAACAGCAATATTACAAGCACCTAGACCAACTACCAAGAAGGAAATAATGTCCTTCCTGGGAACTACTAATTTTTGTCGAAATTGGATACCAAATTATGCTTTGGAATCTCCTCCACTGGCCAATTTAATATTCAAAAAGCCAATGGCAGCACAGGATTTATTACAATGGACACCAGAAGCAGAAGCAGCTTTCTGCAAGCTGAAACAACTGATAGCATAATCCTTAGTTTTAGAATTACCAAACTATCATAAGCAATTTTTTCAAATTGTAGACTGTAAGCAGGGTTATATGACATCAGTATTGACACAGCAGCATGGGGACAAGCAATGCCCCATAGCTTACTATTCATCACAGTTAGACCCAGTGGCACGGTCCCTGCCCCACTGTGTACAAGCAGTAGTTGCAGCTGCGATGGCAGTGCAGGCTTCAGCCTCAGTAGTGTTATTCCACCCTCTCACATTGAGAGGGCCTCATGCAGTCACAATTATTTTACTGCAAGAAAAAGTAGCATATCTTTCTCCTGCTAGACATCTTTCCTGTATGACTATATTGTTGAGCCAACCTCATATGACAATTGAATGATGCACAACTTTGAATCCATCAACCTTGCTCCCAACCCCTCCAGATGGCAAACCGCACTGCTGCCTGCAGGAGATTGAGCAAAAGACATTACCTAGACAAGACCTTACGGATGTTCCCTTGGATGATGCCAAGGTGACATACTTTGTGGACAGCTCATGCAGGAAGGGTCCTACAGGACAGATCCTATTGGGGTATGCAGTAGTTTCTGATACTGAAACTTTAAAAGCAAAATCTTTACCACACAATTTATCTGCACAAGTGGCAGAGTTGATTGCCTTGACAAGGGCATGTACCTTAGCAAAAGGTAAGAAAGTGAACAGTTATACTGATAGTCAGTATGCTTTTTCTACTGTACATGTTTTTGTGCAGCAATGGAAAAATAGAGGAATGATAACATCTACTGGTAAACCAATTAATTATGCGCAATTCATTTTAGATCTATTAGACTCTATTCAGTTACCTCAAAAAGTAGCTATTTGCAAATGCGTAGCTCATACCAAGCAACAGGATAGGATTTCAAAAGGTAATGCACGGGCTGATACAGCTGCGAAGCAAGTGGCTTCAGCCTCAGAAGCTTTTCTTTTGAGTGAGGAATTACAACCCTCTGAGACTTTACAATTAGAAATGTTAAAAACAATGCAGACACTTACTAAAAATGTAGAAAAACAGAAGTGGATAAAATGAGGATCAATCCTTGAAAATGGACTGTACATCTCCAAGGAAAAGAAACCAATTTTGCCATCTAACTTGTTTAGATATGCAGCTTTGTTGAGCCATGGGCAGAGCCATGTCTCAACAGGGGGCATGGTACAGTTAGTGAATCGAGTGTTTACAACCTATGGATTTACAAATTACACAAAAAATTTCTGTGCAGCATGCCATGTTTGTAACAAGCATCACGCACAAGGGGCATTGAAGCCTAAGCACGGGAGTTTCCCTACACCACCGTATCCGTTTCATACTATTTGTATGGATTTCATAGAACTGAATAAATGCGAGAATAAAAAGTATTGCCTTATCATTATAGATATGTTTTCCAAATGGGTGGAAGCTTTTCCAACTAAAAATCCAGATGCAGCTACTGTTGCAAAGGTCCTTGTTAAAGAAATTATACCCAGATTTGGCATACCGGAAAAGATTTATAGTGATAACGGTACACATTTCGTGAACCAAATAGTACAGCAACTTAGTCATTATTTTGGAATATCATTAAAAAATCACTGTGCTTACCACCCCCAATCTGCAGGGTTAGTAGAGAGGCATAATGGGGTGTTTAAGAGTAAGCTTAGGAAGTTGATGAGCGGGACACACAATAACTGGGTGCACTGTTTGCCTTTAGCACTTTTGAGCATGAGAACTGTTCCAAATGCAAAGGGATTAACTCCTTTTGAAACTTTGTTTGGGAGGGCATATTATACACCTCAGTGGAAACTCTCATGTCTGCAGAGCAAGAGGCTGACAGTTCACTTGCAGGGTACATGAGGCGATTTTTGAATAACAAACTTTTGCAGTTAAATTCTGTTTCAGATAAAGAACAATCGAAATCAGAAGCACCAGTAGCCCCAGGCTCCTGAGTCTGGGTGAAGATTGTGAAGCGAAAGAACTGGAGTTCTCCGAAGTGGAAAGGACCGTATCAGGTACTACTGTCAACACCCACTGCAGTCAAGATCGCGGAGCAAGCTTCCTGGATTCATTTGACACACTGTAAACTGGTTAAGAACTTTGAATTGGACAAAAACATTGTTACTGTTGTACAAAGAGAACATAATGGCCAGGTACAGAGTGAATAGAGACATTGAGCAACCTCAGAAAACTCTTGAAATACAGAAACAAACGCTCCAATAAGCCACGAGTCCAAAAACAGAAACACACTTTAATTCACAAAGTAGAAAAAAAGCATTTTCGCTCCTGCAAAAGCAGAAGCTTCATCAGCATACACAAAGCACAAACTCGCAAGAATTTTTAAAAACCTTCACGAGTGACCAGTTGTTGATGTCACTTCCTGCTAATGCACCCAAGGTGCAATTAAAGCAAAATAACATACCATACATACAAAGTTTTATAAAAAATAAAATGTATGACAAGTATAAAAAGTAGATATGAAATAATGCAAGCAATACGTGAACACATTTTCATAACAGCCCTACCTATATGAATAAAGGTAAATAAACAATGTCCGAGCCCCCGAAAAGTATAAATATGAAAACGTGTAGCCATTAAATAACATACCCCTACCCACAATGACAAGGAGATGAAAAAACCAGACCACCGATAAAATAATAAAAGGTGCGCAAAGCACTACTAAAAAGGGCTAAAATTACATAACCTCAATAATGCTTTTCAGGGAAAAACAAGGAACACTTGGATAAAGCAACCCAATTTACCTAAGGTAACTTCTATACTTCAACATACATGCAATATTACAGTTGTCATTGAGCCCAGGATGGGAAAATGCATCTAGCTGAAGTTGCCACTCTAAACTCAGAAAACTTGTATGATCATTTTAATAGCTATGCTAATCACACTGTTCTTTTTGTTGTGGCCACTCCTTTTTCCTGCCACAAAAGTTGAACTGATTAGACGTAATGAACCAAACATAGACTGGCATCCGAACTTTAACACTTATCAGGCAATTACACATGTGTATGCTGAGACTTTTAATGTTTCGAACTGCTGGGTCTGCACGGCCATACCAGCAGCATATGGGGGTTTATTGATGGCTGCTATCCCCCTAGCGGTCAATGAGACCTGGGAAAATCTGTTTTTTGACACAGTTGCTATTAAAGCACATGATAAGGTAGCACTGTATTTGCCTGTAACACAAAAAGGAATTGTATGTTTTTACAAAATTGATACCATCCAAGTGGGATGGAGTAAGTGTAATGTCACGGTACAGTATAAATGTTATAAAAAAACAAATGATTTAAGTGGATCTTGTAGTACAGATTATGACTCATTTTTGAAATCTATGCATAAGACTCTTGATCAGGTACAACGTAATCCTGTACTTTTTAAACAGTTATCTGTAATAGATAGGAAAATGTTTCATGCAGGGCAGTCATTTCGTAACAAAGTAACAACTAAAGTAGAGGACTGTTATTTTGTGTGTGGTAAAAAAGCATATAAATGGTCACATGAGAATTGGTCTGGCAGTTGTTTTTTGGGGTACCTGGTCCCGGCCATCCGACACACTGCAGTTTTGCCTCAGGAAATATTTGAAATACCCGAGATGTGACCAAAAAAACTGTTAAGAAACCTGAGAATCCAGTGGGACAGATCGAAGCGGGCTGGAAAGACCATCGTAATGTGGGAACCAAACTTGCGCACATGGACTTGAGTGATGCTGTCATATCCTGGGCAGGTATATTACCTGCATATGGTACAGTTAAATCGATATGGGAGCTGCAAAAACTGTCAAAACCTCTCGAAGTAATGAGTAATGCAACTTTTTCTGCTCTTGAACTGATAACTGATGAATTGAATGCCATGAGAACTGTAGTACTCCAAAACCGAATGGTTCTTGACTTCACCCTAGCGGCGAGGGGTTGAACTTGCACTTTAATCAAAGAAGAATGCTGTGCATTTATTCCTGATCATCAGCATGAGATTAACAATCATCTTGAGGTGATTCAGCAAGTGTCGGCCATGACCAAACCAGGCCCAAACCCTCTGACAGACTTTTTCCAGAATGTATTGGGGGGGTGGGGTTCCATCCTAATGAACATATTGATTGCCATTGGGGTAGGATTCCTCCTAATAGGATTTTGTGTTTGTTGTGGAATCCCCTGCATGAAGAAATTAATCAAAGAATTCATAGATATATCAGTATCTGAGACTATGTATCAAAGTACTGAATTTGAAGAGCTGCTAGAATGTGAAACACTTTCATAAAAGTTAAAACTGAATGACTTTCTTAACTGCAAATCCTGATTGGAAGAGGTTAGGAAAAGAAGCAAACTGTTTATTCTTTATTGAAAATAGAATTAAAAAGTATTAACAGGAGGGAAATGTTAGAAAAATATGTATTAATGTGTGTATGCTTAATGCCAATTAATAATCAAATGAATTAATACGCTTTTCATTCTATTTTTCATGCACTGTGTTATATATAAATTGAGTTTCATATGAGACTGAAAAATATGCTTTTTGAAAACTGCAGTATGCTTTCTGAAACTTGCAAGATGCCCTCTGACCTAGTAACTGCTAGCACAGCAATATTCATGTTTATGCCTTTTGGAAATGTACTTGAGAAACAGGTGCTTATCTGCTAGGTCAGGAACGAATGAATGAACAATACTATATTCTGTAAATGTAATGATTTTAGACAATCAGCTCTGTTCGAAGCATGAGAACATGTGCAGCTGCAGTAACTTAGAGATAAAGTAGACAAAGGATTATTAGAAAAATGAACTTCTAGCATTGTGCTTGAATTAGCCATAGTACCTTGAATGGTAACATAACATGTATCTAACTGGGAGTAATCAAGGCCATGTTGTTTTCCTCAGGAAGTTTCACATAAAAATTGATAAATCAGCAGAAATTCATGGTAATGATGGTCCACAGATGATGATGAAAAAGGTGGTAATCTGTTACGTCAGCTTGGTAGGCCATGTCTAGTTAGAGAATGTAGAAAAATGAAAGTATTTCCTGTTTCTAGTTAGACAAACTCTGCAATAGCACATTTTTGTCTCCCTGCTGCAAGATTAAAGTGCCTTAACCTGAACCTACCGTGTTTTGATCATTTTAAAGTATATTTTTCCTTTGACATCTAGACAAAGCCATACATAGAAGTGGGACAAAGGCCCAAAAATAAGGACAATTTTTAAATATTGCTCTTATAAACTTAGAAAGATAATAGAATAGTAGGTCTTGCATTAGTATGAATTTTCTATATGAAATCTGAAACTCAAATGTCTCATTATTTTCTAACTTCAGTCTTTAATGATTTACCACTAATTTGCCAAAAAAACACAATTTTATGAAAACTGGACCAAAAATGTGATGCAAAAATATAAAATAGCCACACAATACAGCTGGGAACCTGTCAAAGAAGGGACACTTTTTTAATATTAGTACTGCTAACTTGAGCAGCTGACAAAATAAAAGAATCTACATGCATTTCTGAAATAAAAGTAATCTATAACTGATTATTACAGTTATTTCTTAATTGTAAACCCTCCATGTTTTCTTCCAAAATTGCTATTTTGCGGAGAGATTATTAGGGGAAGAGCAACATTTTGAGCCAAATTCGGGGACAGTTGAGAGGTTTGGCTATGCCTAATTCTATAAAGCAATTTATTTGCATGTACCTCTCAACCTGTTAATGCAATAAATCTGGACAAGGCCAAATATATTGGGGGGAAATATAAACAGTACTAAAAATTGCTCTTGTATAAACTAAGACAGTTGATAGAATAACAGGTCTTACTTTCGCATGCATTTTTGTGAAGGTTATGAAGTCTGAAACTCAGTGTGTCATTATATAGTGACTTCATTCCTAAATGATTTTCCAGAACACCAAATTTTATGAGGAACAAACCAAAAATAAGAAGCAAAAATCTATTCACTCTGTGGACATCTAGGCAGTTGGGAGGTATAGTTCAGCTGGGGCTGTCTGAGTTTACCGCCCTTCCCCCTTACAAAATCATGGTCGAATGGAGCCCTCCCCCCTGCAGCCATTCCAATGATCCATTACTTGGCTATTTCACTCCATTTACCATAAACACTAATGTGCATACTGCTTTACTTCTATGATGATTTGGATTTCATTTGAAAGTTTTATTTTGCATTTTACAGCACAAACACAAAGACATATGCTAAACAAAGCAATGCAGTCTCACAATGAAAACAGGCTTAGCATTAAAACTTCCCTGCCATTGAAACTCACATTCAATGAAATAACATTGAAACCCACATTCAAAGAAAATACATTTTGCCATTGGCAGATAAAGATTAACTTTGGGCTGTTTTCAAATCATAGGCCCCTTGCACATGAAACATACATGTGCTCTTTGATACACCTTCCTGTTTGTACTAAATTATATTCCTTGTACAATACAGTACAGTTGTTAGACAACATTTTAAATTTATTGTTTTGAACATTTTTCCAGTAAACAATGAAACAAAATGCATGCACCAAAGACAAAACTACTCAATTCAGAACATTTCCATCATAAAAGTCTACTCAGCCTTCTACAGTCTACCAGTATCAGTAAATATGCACAATCTCTGAAGTAGTAAAAGTCATCTAAATAATTCCACATTAAAGAAATCTGTAACAATGAAGAGGTTGCTGCTAGCAAACAACTTTATATATCATTGTTTATTCATCTACAAATAAAGTGCCTGTTGCCCTTGATGAATAAATTACCTATGTTGCATGCATTAAAAAAATGATAAGCTAGTAATATCGCAAAAGGAACTGTATGGCAAACTGTTAACAGGTTCATAGTTGCTACTCTAGGTATCTTTGCCAAAAAGGACTGCAGCATCCACCCACTTTACAACACAGTATAGTATTAGTAATGCATCTATCTACTGTGGGAGTACAACCCACAGCCTTCTGCATCAAAAGCAAGTACCCTACCATTTGTGCTATTAACAATGCAAGCAGGCTCAGAATAAACAGCACTAAAGTTGTGTTCCCCTGCAGCTCTTAGCTCCTTGTAAAATCTACTCGACACGCAGTTGTATCTCTGAACTTTGCAGCACAAGAAATCTGGAAAAAGCAGACATTTATTGGGGGGGACAAAAGCCCCAAAACCAGGGACACATTTTAAACATTGCTTGTATAATGTTGGAAAGTTGCTAGAATAAAATGCTGTGTTACCACGATACATTTCACTGTCACGTCTTTAACCCAAGGGACCCTGTGCAAAACAGTCAGGGAAACATACCACTATGCCAAATCAGCTGTTTTGTGAAAGACAGGAAGACGAACTTAAATGGCTACCATTTGGTGAATTCAGTTCTCACCATAGCTGTCAACCTCTTGGCACAAAACACCTGAACAAAGCCAATAATGGGGGAATACAGCTCCCAAACATATTCAGTGAATTCAGTTCTCACTATAGCTCTCAACCTCTTAGCAAAAACACATGTGGACAAAGCAAGTAATGGAGGGAATACAGCCCCCAAACATTCACTGAATTCAGTTCTCACCATAAATAACTCTCAACCTTAGCACAAAATACCTGGACAAAGCCAATAATGGGGGAATACAGTCCCAAAAATAGGGACAACTTTCAAATATCCATGTTATAAACTTAGATAACTGCTAGAATAAACAGTTGTGTGTTACTGTGTACTTTCTGAAGAATATGAAGTCTGAAATTCAAATGCCTGTTATTTTTAAACATTTAACCAAGAAACTAGTCTGACTTGGAACAAAAGACCATTTTCAGCAGAGCAGGGAGAAATGCCAGACACATCTTTGTAAGATGGGAGGACATACAGACACCACACTGAAGGCACCCCAGCCAAGAATCAAACTAGAGAACCTGTATCTTTTAGGCAGCAATGCTACCAGTGCACCACTGCACTACAGACTTAGCATGGAAAAATGTAGATACAGAAACCACAGATTTTATAAGGAACAGAACAAATATGAGGCAAAAATCTGCAATTTTTTTAGAAATGGTGGTGAATAGGGAATTCAGGTCCTTGCCACCTGCATCCATGGTACAGGGTTCAAGCCTGAGTATCTCTACCCACCACCATTTGTTCTCTCTAGCCACCAGTATATAGTAACTGGGGCATTACACACACACACACACACACACACACACACACACACACTGTTTGTTCAGCAGTATAAAAGCCCACACACACACACACACACACACACACACACACTTCGTTCATCAGTATAAAAGTATAAAAGCCCAAACTCCTGCCAGTGATATAAAGCCTTCACCTACCAGCCCAAACTCCAGTGACTGAGCGAACACCTACCTGGTTTCACAAAGTAATCCAAATCCAGTGAACGAAGCAAGCCCACAATCTGAACACCTACCTGAAGCCTTTGTCCAGCAGTAATCCACAAAGCCTGTGTAATGAATGTCCCATGAGAGCAGCTCAGTCCTCCTCATTGGTTCTGACTGTGGCTGAAGCAGTCCAGAGCTCCCTCTGTTCTGTGTGGTCGTCACCGCACAGATTCCTGGTATCTCACAGCAATGATTGCTGGGTACCTCTTTGTCCATACCCGGACTGCTGATAAAGGCAGTCTGAGTTGTCCGCGCATGCGGAGAGGATCGGGAGTCATGATTTTTTGTTTTACAGATTTTTCTTTTGCTTTTTTCTAGCTGAGAGGGCTGCAGTCCGATAGCAAGAGCCA
The DNA here is from genome assembly GCF_019279795.1 of Protopterus annectens. Taxonomy (NCBI): domain Eukaryota; kingdom Metazoa; phylum Chordata; order Ceratodontiformes; family Protopteridae; genus Protopterus; species Protopterus annectens. The sequence continues at coordinate 640,482,072 of NC_056735.1, read as the reverse complement.
CCTCTGAAAAGAACACATATACTATATTAGGAAAGGGAATATTTCTAATGCTTTGGCAAAGCATGTAAAAGAAACCAATACTCAGTACAAATTTAAATTTAGAGTATTAGGTATTACTAATGAAAATAAGAGAAAGGGAGACATTAGAAATACAACAGAAACAATGGAAGTAGAGTAGATAGTAAGGCTCAAGGCAAATGCAGGACATGGCCTTAATGATGTTATTCCATTGAGACCAGTTCTAAAGAAAAGACCACTACGTAGAGAGTCTATATCTTAGTGTTTAGCATTTTAGTATTTTTTATAAGTTTATTTAAATGTTTTATTTATTCATATATATTATGTTATGTATTAGAATTTGGTATTCTTGTAGAAAATAGTTGAAGTATTCTTTATATATTTTTATATGTATTTATGTAATGCATTAGAAGGGAATGAATGTAAAGTAATATGTCTTTAAGAACTAAATAAGCTGAATACTTTTGGATATAAAATGGGTGTGCTTACTAAGATGATTCAAGCACCTGAATTAGCCTTATGGTGAAAGCACTTGTGTGAGTTCCTTACTATTAAAGAAGTTTGTTTTTAAAAAACTGGAGCCTGGTCTTTGCCTAGCGTATTTCTGTATACTTGTTCTTTGGATATTTGGCGAAGACACCTGGTTGCTGTTGAGTTGTTTGTTCGTATACTGGATACATAATTATTAGGTTGAAAATGTAAACGTGTTTAACTGTGTTATGACTTTCAGTTCTACACAAACATCAGACAGATATGTACATCTGAAGCAGAGAAATATGGTACTTGCTATTAGCCTGTGAAATTAAGGCAGTTGACAAACACTGATGTAATCTGAGCAAATGCAGCATTAATGTGAATTATTACTTTCAGACCTGTCTCACAGAAAGACCTTTGCGTGTTGTATGTGTCTTTGTATCTGACAACATCTACTCATCTGCATTTCCATGCTAATAGTAAGGAACCAGGCAAATGTGAAATTGTTTACATATAGATGGGAATACAATATATCTGTCTGATGTTTTGTTTGTGTGGTCTGCATGGCTCTGAGTATCACTCATCTCTGCATGTAATTTTGATTTTAAGCTCTTTATTTAAGTTTTGATTACTTCTATTGTGTATCTTATTCTAGTATTACATTTGCTTTAAATATTCTGTTCTGTTGAAGTTTTAAGTGTTCTTGGCTAGGGTCAGTTAAAAAAGTTACCAAAAAATTCCTTTGCAACATGTGAATAGCATCAATTAATTAGTGTGAGGAGCTGAGAGACAGTTTTGCTCTTTTAATTAGAAATATCTGTAGTTAGCTGAAGTGTTTGTGTGATCTGCATTGCTCTGAGTATCAGTCATCTCTGCATTTAATGTTGATTTGAAGTACTTTAGTTAAACTTTGATCACTTCTATTTTATATCTTATTCTTGTATTACATTTGTTTTGGTTTAAGTTTTAAGTTTTCTGTTCTGTTGGAGTTTAAAGAGTTCCCCCTTGTTTATTTCCTTTTATTTGTTGGCTTTTGAGTTGGCCGCCCCTACTATAAATCTAATTTTGGACAGTCCTCCCAGTCCTATCTAATCAGCTTATCCTACTGAATAAATAAACAAAATTGTTGGTTTGGTAGTTTCACACCATAACCTCCATACTCCTAGAAAAGCATAGATTCTGTATATAAAAAAAAAACACACGTCCAAGCAAATAAAATGACAAACGATCATCTAAGCAAATAAAACGGCAACAGAACTTTAATAAATACAGGTTAAATGCTTTTGTCCCTACCACAAACTTGGGACTTCTTCAGAACAGTGTCATACTCAGAGTCACTTGCTTAAATACTTAAAAATTACTTAATCACCTATTAAGTAAAGCACTTTAAGATGGCAATTAAAATGAATTTTGTTGTTACCTTTATATTTTCTTAAAGGCCAAAGTACCCCATTTACCTTTACATACAGAAAAATACTATTTTGTACAATATCAAGTATAAACTTAGATATGCACACAAAAAATATATAATCACATATTATATAAAAACATATTATGTAGAAAGTTATGCAAGATAAAAATTCCAACAAAATAAACCAGCTAAAAAATGAAGTAAAATAATTAAAAAATTCAAAGCCCTCTTCTTTAAAGCAGGTGAAATAGAAACCAAGTTTGAAGCACGATGATACTTTATGGTTTATGAAGCCTGATAAGGGTGGTGGAATTGTCATTTGTAATAAGACTGATTATATTAACTCTCTGACCGATGTTTTTTCAGATAGTACAAAAAACCTGGTTCAAAGCTGTGTAGAATTCCCTAACCTTACTAGGTTACCCATCCTATCATACTTTCAGACCCCAAATGGAGGGCTACAAAGTCAAGGGAGGTGGAGTTTCAATATTTATCATAGACATACACACCTCCAGGCTGAACAAATGGTATGACACACAGGAGACACTCCAAGTGAAGTTAACTGTTGACAAAACACCTATTCAAATCATAGCTAGCTACAGACCTCCAACCATGACTCAGGACACCCAGTACACTATATGGACTTACTTGAACCCATCAAGATTCAACCAGCTACCCTGATCCTGGGTGACTTTAACTTTCCAACCAAAGAGTGCATGACCTATTCTACCAAAACATGAATTCCCAGAGATTCCTTGGCTTTGTCAATGCCAATGCATTGGATCAGCTGGTCAACACCCCTATGACAGGTGGAAATATCCTATACCTGATCCTAACCAACATGAGTAGCCATTGTAGCACTCCTGCAATGTCATACTGTTTGGTAAGATCTGACCATAAAGCAATCACTTTTGAAGTCATCATCTTCCCTGCCCCCTCCTTGTCAGGGTCAAATTAAAACACTTTTCCAAAGCTGACTACAATCTCCTCAGAGCAGGTATAAGCAGCTTCACAGCCACCATCCCTTCAGTTGTAACTATCAGCAATGTCCAAGCCTACACCAAAAAACTATACGAGCACATACATAGCTGTATGGACTCAGCAATACCTGACAGGACCAAATCATCTATCTCAAGAAGAGTAAACCTATCTGGTGGACAGCAGCAATAAACAAACTCTATAATAGAAGGAAATATTTGCTGTCCAGGTCCAAAAAGGAACAGGTGTCAAGTTGGAAGCAATCTCTCCTTTGTCTGAACAAGCAAATAAGGTCACTGGTGAATTACTCTAAGGCTAACTTTGAATCCAAACTGGCCACATCCACCAAGAACAATCACAAGGCCTTCTTCACATATGTCTGCACTCTCGGAGGCAACACCCAAATCTGCTCTGAACTGGTGGTCAATAGCACCACATACACATATGCCATAGATATAACCAACCTGCTGGCAGACAGGTTCAGTGAAAACCTCACCCCATGTCCCCCCTTCAGTAAACCACGACATCCACAGCACCTGCCCCCTCTCCTCATCATCATGGAGCAGGTCCTTAATGCCCTCTCAAAGGTAAAAAATTAAAATCTCCATTGGACCTTATAACATCCCTGTCTGTATCCCACATGAACTCAGGCATGAGCTCTCAGCTCCATTTGAAACCCTATTCAACCAAAGCCTAAGCACCAGCTTCATCCCAGCTGAATGGAGGACAGTCACTGTCATCCCTCTACACAAAGGTGGAGCGTCCACTGACCCAGGCAGTTATACATCCATCAGCTTAACTAACCTGATCTGAAAGACCATGGATTGCATTATCATGGACTTTATAAACAGGGACATTGGCAATGTCCAAACACTTGACCCCACACAGTTTGGTATTGTCAAAGGGAGATCAGGCCTGTTAAACTTGGTTGAATTCTTCAAAGCAGTCACCAAAGCCATGGATGAGGGTAAGACTGCACACTGCCTACCTTGACCTAGCCAAAGCCTTTGACACTATTCCCCACTTGGCCATAATTCATAAACCTTCCCAGCTAGGCATCAATCCGTATGTTACCACATGGGCAGCTAACTGGCTCACTGATAGGACCCACTCAGTCAAAGTAGGGGAAGCCACCTCTAGTAGTAGACCCGTAAAGAGCGGTGTACCCGAAGGATCAGTCTTGGGCCCTCTACTGTTTGGGATATACTTTTTGAGGTGCAAGCCAAAATCAAATTTGCAGATGACTGCAAGCTGGGTGCTGTCTTACATTCGCCTAGTGATGTGAACATCCTCCAGGAGGCCCTTACCCAAATTAATGACTGGTGCCAGAATCATTGCCTCAAACTGAATGCCAAGAAATACATCATTATCCCCTTTGGGGTAAATGTCATCCACACTAATTATGACAGTAATACAGTAATAACAATGTTCTAAGCATGCAATCAGTCATGATGGACTTGGGCACCCAGGTTGATAGCAACCTGACAGTTGACCACTAGGTTGCCTCCATTGTACATAAGGCCTTCTTCATGGTCCACCTCATAAATAAGGGTATGTTATCCAGGAACCAGGAGGTCATAACATCCCTGTACTCCTCCCTTATCAGACCCATTATCGAGTACAATGCCTCCTTTGGCATGTACCTTGCCAAGGACATGCAACAGTTGCAGAGGCCACAGAGGTTCCTGACCAGGAAAATTTAGTGTCTCAAGTACCTATCCTATACAGATAGGCTAAAAGCCCTGTCCCTCTACTCAGTCTCATACAGACTGATCATAAGGGACCTGTGTCTGGCATACAAGGCCATTTCCGACCCAGCTTTCATGGAGTTGCTGCATATCCATAAGACAAACCCCACTCGTGCAACCCACATGCAAGACCTTAACCTGGTCTGTGACATGAATAGTATTTGTTGCCGGGGTAGATTTGTGCCCCAAAGACTCCACCATCTGTGGAATAGACTCCCTATCCATGTCAAGCAGAGTACCTCTCTAGCTCTCTTTAAGAGGAACCTGGATGATTGCATGGGAAACAGAAAATACTTCCCTTGGATCCCACCTGTGTCCCAGCCGGACAGGGGAAACAGGTGCTGACTTTTAAGGAACATGGGTGAAAGTCTTGGCTAGGCTTATTAGGGCCTCAAGGCCAATAGCCTAGTATCATCTCATGAACCTATGAACCTATTACTTTAGATGTTTGCTGTATATGTTTCAGACTGTCCAGCAATGTTGTCTTAAATTATTTCCTGTGAGTCTGAACTGTGTAGTTACTGTATTGCTTGAGCATTGCCTTGTTCCCTTATTAGTTATTATTAAATATAGTTAAACCTTGTCATTGTGTCTGGTCTGTATAGAACTAAGTAAGCTCTTAGAGTACTTGCATATGTATTTGGTGACACTGTATAGCCCACTACAATAGCACTGGTCTTGGTCACACTTACCATTTTGCTAATAGGCACATCGCACAGTAGGATTCATCACCCTTTGTTGAGGGCCTTACAGTAGCTGGTAAAGAGCTGAATTGTGGCAGTCAGAACTACCTTAAAGTCTGGGCAGAAGGGCCCCTAGCTAGTAAACCTGTGTCAGCCTTTCCCAGGAGTGTGTGTGTGTGTGTGTGTGTGTGTGTGTGTGTGTGTGTGTGTGTGTGTGTGTGTGTGTGTGATTCATAAATGAAATCTCAAAGTGGGTGTGTGTGTCAGATACTTGAGCAGGGACCCAAAGCACTGGTTGGACAGAGAGAGTGATGGATGTTTTAGCTTGACCACTCTGATGAGGTGTTAAGCGTATAGCTGTGCTAGTGGGGAGTGTTACTGGGGATCTGGTGAGAGAGGTAGAAGCTAGCCCCAGACTGACTGTGATCTCTGTGTGCTCTGTAGGGTAATTGTACTTTACTGTGCATGCACTTGTCATCCTCCCATTGAGTATGTCCCTCACTGGTGGTAGTGGTGAGGATTGAGGCTCCCTGATGACTGGGCCAGTGCAGGACTGTCACACTGACAGTACGTACTGGTGGATATAGCTGGCATATCACATCATGTACTGTCATTGAGCCCCTCTCAGTCTGCCAATGTCATACAGGATTATTTCACAGATTGTCCAGGTCTCCCTGACCATTCCTGACATACTTTGGCTAGGTGAGTGTGCACTCCACACCTGTATCTGATTGCCTGACACCTATGGCTAGCATACCTGGTGAGGCCCTACAGCAGGACAGCAGGTTATAGGTACTAGTAGTGGGTGGATGCTGGCACTGGCTCAGCAGCAGTTTTTACACACTGAGCATAGAATGTCAGGGAATGGAGACAGTACCAAATATTCGGGTACTATTATTGTATCCCCAGGTCTCTGGTATGTTACAGACACATTCCCCAAACTATGTGGATAGCCATCACGTATTGTCCAACTGGTGTCCGGAAATACACATTTGTCTGGCAGGGGGATCTACATCTATCAGCCACATGTACACATTCTGCAAACCTCTGGGTACTGCAGGTGTCAGACAGCTATGAGGAGGTCACCCTACAACACATATGCACTGCTCTCAGTTATTGTGTAGCTCAGATGTTCCAGGAATGTCCACATTCACCTGTAGAAGCACTCAGCTATTTGTGGGATGTAGGCTGGATGATATGTTACTCTAATGTTGCCCATAGGGGACACCCAGCAATCGATGTCAGTGATGTGTGTGGACACATAACAGCACAGTCTATCACAGCAGTCAGGCCATTTAATTTTACCATTCTGATTGCCTTTTAACTATTTTTATTTTATTTTTTGCAAGGTGTTTGCAGGCCGCTGACCTCCACTTAAACAGCCCATAGCTGCCAAAAAAAAAAAACATTTTATTTTACCCATTTTGCAATACTTTTTCATGCCAATAGCCATAGTTTTGGCCATTGGCATGCCTAATGCCCATAATACATGCTTTACATGTAGTTGTCATGGCACTGTTTTTATTTTTGCAGTCCAGTACACAGTTACTAACCACATACATTTCTGCTGCAGACAGGCTCCTACATGGATGCCTGTCTGCTTCCTGGATCACAAATTCACCTCATTTGCATGTTTTTTACCAGCAAATGAGGTGATTTGCATTATGCGATTGCCTCCATGGCTGAACAGTGCTGGGAGGCTCGTGCACGCCCCAACCTTGTTTTCTGTATCACTCAGTCTCTGAACTCCCTGTTTGTGCCATGCCACTATGCTTACACAGTGATTGGCTCCATGTAAGCTTTATTGAATTACCCCCATTGAGATACTGGAGAAAATGAACTGTAATTTAATGACATGGGATGTATTTTGAATGATAATATTGTATTTCATCAAGTAGATATCTTTGTAAATAGTTTTGTTTTCTTTCCTTGTTTTTCTTTAATCTACTGTTAGGAAGTATTGCTTAAATTTTATTGTTGCTGTTTTGTTTGTTCATATTAATTCAAATAAAAAAAAAAATAAAGTAAAAAAAAAAAAGCAGTTGATATTTGCTTCAGATCTTTTTCATACTAAGACACTTATGCCAGTCTTAAATGTATTAATGCCATGCTCCATAATGCTAAACATGTTCTGTATGTTAATGCTTCACACTCTGACCTTGGTTACAACAGTGTGCTATTCAGCAGAGATGTCCTCTTTCTCCTATTTCGTTTCTTATGTCACTTAATAAAGTTTTGTATACAGCTTAGGAGAACACGTAAATACAATGAATAATTGTAAGAATCACAAATCTTCTTTTTCATCTACTCTGATGATTTTATTTTGACTATGTCCATAGTGAACTCCTGTTTTGCTCAATTTGTTTTGCATGGATATTTTTTTCATAAACCTGTGGACTGTAAAATTAATCCTACCAAGTCTGAGCTATTATTCTTTGCAAAACAAAGTTTATTAACAGTTAATCTTTCAGGAGCCAAACAATTTACAATTGTGGGTTGGCACTGTTATGCTGACTTGGATCATGTGTCTTGTCTTCAAGTTAAGTTAACAAATGAACAAATTATGGAAATTACTAATAAGTACTATAGTTTCAAATTATCATTTGCCAGTAAGGTCAGTTTTCTTAAACTGAACTTTTCTTTCAGTTTGGTCTTTCATTGTTCAGATAGGCAAGACTTCAACAGCATATTCTGTATAGCAAAGTTAGACATGTTTGGTCTAAATTTATCTATTCAGGAAGTACCACTCTTCAAGAATGGGGATAGAAGGTGACTTCGCCTGACATTTCAAAGTTATTTCAAATGTGAATTAATTTCTATTTCTGGAATACTCATATAAGTGATGGCTCAAGGTTTAACTTGTTCAATTCTTGATGTCATCTAGTTCTTTCTATTCTATTTGATTTCACTGAGAACATTTATTCTGAAGATTCTTATCTTGATGCAAGTCAAACCTTGGTCAAAATTACATTTCAAAATTGGTTCCTCATTCCATTTCCATGGCATTTAATTCATCCTTTCATTCCAGCTGCTGTATCAATTTAACTGGCACTCATAAAAAAGATCACGCAAGTCTTTCATTTCAACATACTTCATATTAATGAAGCTAGATTAATGATTATGCCTGAGTCTTATTTTAATCCTAGTTACAATCATGTTTAAAAACATTAGAAAGCTTATTTACTATCTAACTTTCTTCTAGCCATGTGCCTATTTTGTTGACAGATAAGATGTCACCAGCCAAATTAAGTAATTCTATTATATTTTATTGTTATAAGTTAATCAACACAACTCTGTCAAAATGGAATGAAGAATTAAACTCTTTTATCATGATTTAGGAGTGTGAATCTTTATGGAGAAATTATAGCATTTATTTCAAATTCTTTAAAAATAGATCATTATGCATGGAGCGTATTGTACTCTAGAACATTCATGCTAGGCTAGTCTAAATAAAGACTATTGGGTGTTCTGAAATTGGTACTTATTCACATATGTGATTGGCATGTCTAAGAGTTGCACCTAGTGAGTAAAATCATCTTATTTGGTCAAATAGATACTTAGTTATAACTTTGATATCAAGCATAATTACTATATATGTATACTGTGCTTATAACTGCATTGATTTTCCATTGTATCTATATTGATAACCATTTCAAGCATAATTGCTAAAATATTAATTTTAGATAATTGAAATAAAGAGATTTTGGATACTACTGGCTTATATATTGCAAAATGCTTTTATCTTTTTACTAAATATTTAGAATATTTAAAAAGTTTGGTCAATGAACCTATTTAATTATACCATTTTTGCTGTTAATGATTTTTTTTTTTTGACAAGGAGGGATGAGTTGAAAGAAGGAAATGTTTTGCTATTTGCTATTTGATGTTCATCACTGTTAAGGATTATAGAATTTATATTTAACACTGTTCATTGTTTCATTTCATGTTTTTTCCAAAATAAGTAGAAAATTAAATAAAAATAGAATATACCATATTTGCAAAATATCTGGAAAATAAAAAGAAAATAAGAGCATATTGTATTTTATAGGAGTTTTTTCCCCTGATTTTCTTCCCTCTGGAGTGCCAACTAAGGAAGGTGGCAATAATGACTGTGAAAAGAAATATTTGTAATACAAAATGTATTCTGAAGTAATTTTTTTTAACAAGCTTATTCAAATTTCACTTAAGACATAGGCGCATACATTTATATAAAGGAAATCAACACATATTAAGATATTTCCAGCTCCATGCATTATACATCACATGTTCCTTTGTATTACTAACATCAGTCTAACATTGTAAGCAGCAGTGGGGCAGTGGTTAGCATTGTCGTCTCACAGCAAGAGGTTCTCCCGTTCAATTCTCGGCTGGAGCGCCTTCTGTGTGGAGTCTGCATGTCCTCCCCATGGTCTAGCAATGTAAAAAGATATGCAGGTAGGTGCGTACATGAATGGGTGTGCCTTCTTTTAAGGTTTGGCGTCAGGCTGGCAACTTGACACTGTAAAAATCCACTGCCAATCATTTGCAGACCGGAGTTTCGCTGTGGCAACCCCTAACCGGGAAAAGCCAAAAGACATTACTTGTCTAACATTGCATACATTGCTCATTTCCTGCCTTCCCTTCAACCTCACTCTTCCAGAACATTATTCTACATCTATTGTTCCAACAGTTTTCATGTATTTCTATGTAATTTGCTCCTACCCTTTTCTGAAGATCCCACTTCCAGTTGTTTTATCTCTGTTGCAATATTCAATAATTCAAAAACAATTGGTTTAGACTGTAATTTCCATCTTCTAGTAATTGATTTTTTGGCAGCCACCAGAATTAAACTTATCAAGACCTTATTATGTCTAGGCAATTCAGATCCTATGTCCCAGCTCAAAAGAATCATTTTCATAATTACATTGATTTGATCATCCAGTATTTCTGAGAGAATACTCTGTAGGGAATTTCTTAAAGTTTGCTTACTCATTATATTTCCAAAACCTATGTTCTCAGTTATCTCTTTATTCCCTATCCCACCTCCAACACTTGCCATCTACCAGATGAAAAAATTATTCGGAGTCTGCTTGGGATTTAAAAGTAGCTATGCAAACACCTTCAAGCAAAAACCCTAAATCTTTTAGACTTTGTTGCATTTTAGGAGCCATACTGTTGCCCTCCCATTGTTCCCTTGTAAATTGCTAATCTAATCTGTCTTCCCAATCTTTTCTAACTTCCTCTGATTGATTCCTATAGTTATCATGTGATATATTTATGCCCTACTATCACTTTTTAAAAGCAGCTTCTGCTCCATACTAAACTAAAAACTCTACCAGAGCAGGTTTTTCACTCAAGGGTTCCCCTATACCCTTTTCTTTGTTTATACACTGATATCAGTCCCTGTCAGGGAATGCTGCTTCTAGCATGTAGTCCAAATGTCCTTTTGGTCTATTCCCATTCAATTACCTTTCTCTGTACTTATTTGCTCCAAATACCTTGATTCCTTTGTCAGTTCTCTACAGTAAATTTCAGTCTTCTCTTGCCTATTCTCTGTATCCTTAATTGCAATAGAAAAATCTCTTTTCCCCATTCTTTTGTTGGCTTATTACTTAGAATACTTTCTTCTACTTTATGAACATAATATTCTCTATGGATGCTATAATTTTCTCCTTAAGGATATGCATCCAAAATCCCATTCTCTCCTTATTTCTTGAATTTCCTCAATTTCATCATCATCACTTTCCACTTTGAATCAACTTATTCCACTTGATCGTTGATCTCTTTCCTTCCCAGGTAAATTCCTTCAACTCTTTATTAATTATTCTCTACAACTTCTTCTCAGGTTAATAACATACGTCTGATCTGTATATAAAACTAAAGGGACTAAACATTTTCACTGTTTATATCATGCTATTCATATCCATAAAAGGAGCTGCCAGTCTAAGTATTATCTTTTGTCCAGTTTCTTCCTACATATCCTTAGCTGTTATAACAGAAGCCTTTTTAATGCATACTACTAAATATTTCATTTTATTTTGTCCGCATATATATGGTTATTCTTGAACCACTTCATATGTGGGTACATAATTTATAGCTATAGCCCTTGTTTTACCTTCATTAATTTTGTATCCCAAAAAGACTTGAAACTGTCTCAAAATGTACCACAACAGAGAAATGTCCTTTTCTGGTTTTATTAGGTACAAAATAATATCATATACAAATAAAGACAACTTTTCTTGATTACCATACCAATTATATTCATGACTTTCTGAGACCCTTTTTATTTGCCAATGGTTCTACTTATAAAGGAAATAACAAAGAGGAATGAGGGAAATATTGCCTGGCTTCTCTGTCCAAAAACAACTTTTCATAGAGGCACCACTCCACTTTGATTCTTGTATCAGAGCCCTCATATATCCTCCTGTAACTTTATTATTGTATAAGGAATACAAATGCTTCCAATGCCCTTCTCATAAAATCCTATCTTACACTTTTGAATGTGTTCTCTGCATTAAGACTCATGAGCAACAACATTATTTCCTTACATTCTGCTTCCCTCTGGAATCATTGTTCTATTAATGTTGTCAAATGTTTGCCTCCCTTTGAAAAAACAAAGTTATCCACATCTATCAATTTTGGCAACACCTTTGCCATTCTTTTAGCTATTGTATACATAATTCATAATCATGGCTTAAAATTAAAATGAGCCTACATGAAACTGGGTCTGATTGGTATTTCCAGTCTTTAGGTATTTCAGCCACTGTTGGTGCATCCCCTTCTTTTAAAACACTGTTAAGCTAAAACTTATAAATCTTTATCATTTTCTTCCCTCCTAGCTTCTAGACTTCCACAGGACTGCCATCATTTCCTGAATACTTTCCTTCAGATTGATTATATGCCACCATTTTTATCTCATCTCTTCCTTCTTAACTATTATTGTTGAGCCTCATCTACATCTAACCTTGGCATGCTTAAGTCTTCTGTAAATTTCCATTAATGATCTTTTGATTTCCACATTTCTCTGCTTTATACACATTTTCATAAAATTTCCAAAATATATCTAATACCTTTACAGGATCTCTATTTATTTTTCTTGTTATAGGCTCCCTATGTTTGGCAACAACCCATTCTACTTTCTCTTGCCTATGTCACCATGCTAAAGTTTTTGCTGTAGAGTTATAATCAAAAATCAGTTGCTTAACATTAATCTTTCTTGACTCATATATATATATATATATATATATATATATATATATATATATATATATATATATCGTCAAGATATTCCCTTATTTTCTCTTAAGCAATTGACAATTGTGCCTGTTCTCATTCTGTGAGATTCCCCTTATTCTATAATACCTTAACTTTTGTCAGCTGCTCTAAATAATGCCTCTTACTTCTTAACCATGTCTCTTTTTATTTTATTTCTACAATATTTTTAAGCTCCTCTTTCATTCTATTCTACTCTCTAGCTATAACTTCTGATGAATTTTCTATCTTCCCTATTAAACCTTGAATAATTTTCACTACCTGTTTCTTAAATTCTACTTTTTTTAACAGGTAGGTGGCAAAGCACTAATGTCTCATTTTTACTTCATTAGCCTGCATTTCTTATTGGTGCATGAGCTGAAATAGTTATTTGATGGGTGTCAAAGATTTCAATTAAAAGCATGTTTCTATAAAATATAATTTCTGTCTAGTCTAGCACTGTTATTGTATCTTGGGAAGTAATATGTTAATTCTCTCCAGGTTCCTACTACTGAATTTATGTCTTCCACATAAAATATTTTCATACATTTCTTCAGAAGTCTGCCATCTTTTATTGTATTTTCTCTTCTAGGTCCCTAAGATGCATCTTTACTGTTGCAAATCAAGTTCCAGTCCCCATCTTTAAGTAATATTCACCTAGTGAAAGCTGATTATTTATTCCAAATATTTCTTAAGCTCCATAATAGCAGTTTTATGAAGAATAAAAATACATGCCAGTGCAATCCTCCTCCCTTGCCGGTAGTCCCTTACTACCACAATGCTACCATTATGTTTTTCCTCTTACTCTAACAATTAGTATATATATATATATATAGTCCCCTTTTCTTTTGTCCCTGATATACTGCTGAATATCCATCCTGAAATACCATCTTTATCAAATTGACATGCTCACTTCTTTCCAAATGTGACACCTGTAGCATTACTATTGCACTCTACATTTCTTAATATAATTCAATATTCTTACCATTTTGTCTATACCTCTGTAGCCATTTGCATTCCAAAATACAATTGATGGCAGAGCCATTATGATAAGAAATGATTATACCCACCTATTATACATGACATCTTTTTTAAAATCTCTATTTCCAACTTTTGTGTTATATGTACACACTAATGTTTGGTAGGTTGATCTTTCATACAGTTGTTTCTTGTCATCTCCATTTGAATGTAGATCACATATTTCAAGACGTTTTGTTTTAATGAAAACCTTCAAAAACACCACTGGACTACCCCATAACCTATTAACTTAAAACAAACACACAGCACTATGTACATATTCAAATATTTAAGTCTACCTATCCAGATAGGAATAGTTGTCCCAAATCAACAGCTGCACCCACAGTCATTACCTAGCATAAAATCAAGATTATCCATGCCAATGTGCATGTTACAGTCTGCTATCCCTCTTATGCTGACTGCTGTTTGTGTACTTCATATCTGTATTCCCTTCCCACATTTTAAAAACAACTTGCATGTTTTCCAAAAACAACTTTTAGCCTTAAGAAAAAGTACATTGAATATTTTAAATAAAACTAAATTATACACTGTTACAGTAAATGTAATTAAATATTTAGGCTGCTAGCAAATCTGCTCTCTTATTAATTTCTAAATATATCAAACTTTATTCTTTACTGAACTGCTTGCCCCTGTATTTTTAATCTTACATTTTTCCTCTGCAAAAAAATGCTCAGAACTATCAAGATTAATTGCCTGCACCTATAACTTGTCTCCATGGAAACATAAGAAGAGAATGTAAAATTGCCCTTAGCTGCAGACTTTTCAACTCTGAATGAAAACTTATTTGCTAAAGAAAAAAATATGCTAATATTATTGCCTATGCAAGTGGTTCAGGCCTTCTCGTTGCACTGGCCATGTTTTCCTATTTTTCAAGCATTCTTGCTTACACAAAAACTTGCTTTTAGTTTAAGCCAAAGGCATTAATCCAGACATCACCTATGCACATGTAAGAGAAAACATCAGAGTTCTACATGTATTATAATCAGTGTACTTTTACACCCCATCCTCACCCAAACAAAGACTGCAACATATTAAATTAAACATACTTTTGTCCACCCTTACATCATAATGACTACTTTTTTTAAAACTAAAAAAATACTTGTTTACTTTTATGTCTTTATCACATACAATTAGAGAAAAGGCCGGCCCTCACTACTTCATTTTAGATGCCCCTGATTACACAGTACAAAAATATATATAACATGCAGTTTATATCATGAAATGTTTTTTACCAATACTGATAAGAACAAAAATTGTTTTAGTTACAATTATATTTTTTCTTTTTTAGCACCCTTCTAAAAATGAATGACATGAAGTGGAGCATATGCTTATCAGTCAACCCACAAGTTTAACAAGGCCAACAAAAGTCTAATCTTTGTCAGTTACTTTTTCTTGCAAAGCCATATTTCAAAATGTGATTTTGCTTTATAATCTCACATTTATTCACTAATTTGGATGTTGCTGGTCTCCCAGCACCACGTCCAAGATACTCCAAATTTTTTCTATTCAGCTCCTGTACTTTTTGCTATCTCTCAAGAATGTTCCTTTGAAACACTGGAAAATGCTTCACTGGCTAATTCTGTTTATGAGCTTTATTGTCAGAAGAATGAGTAGCAAAGTCACGTTCTGTTTGCTAGTTCACTTTTTGATGGGTAAACTTTTGTATCTCCGCATTAGCCTGTTCTTCATCCAAAAATGCCTTTGATCCTCCAGGAAATATTCTGAGGACAGCTGGATTGAGGAGCTTAAATCTCATATCTGCATCTCAACATTCCCTGATTTCTGGGATTAATTTGTTTTTCATCTGCCTGATGTACAGTGAATAGTCGTTTTCCATAAACACTATACTGTCTACAGCATTTAAAAAATGGTCCTTATGCCACAGTTTTGTCAGGATCAACTCTTTCTGCTGGTATGATTGCATCATTACTAATAAAGATATTGGCTGCTTTCTAATGGCCAGGTTTGGAGCATACACTCAATGTGGCCTTTCAACTAACAAATCTTACTGTGGAATATCAGTCCACTTGTTTATTTGTGCTTTCATTAAAGTAATACAGTTTGTTCCTTCCAGTTACTCTGGAGCAACTGAAAATGTCAGGTTTTCTGTTTGTGATTTATACTCTAACTCCTCCATTTTTGAAGCAGCTCCTACTGAGCAGTCTTATACTCAGACAGCATTTTCTTCATTTCAGCCTCTGATTTTTACAGTTTTATCAGTTCATTTGAATAGAGGTTTAAAGCTTCTTTTATATTCTCCAGGCTTTTGTTATTTGAGTTGATATACTCCTTCAGTCTTTCATTTATTTAAATCATCTCTGAGTATATTTGAATTATTTTTTCCTCTAAATTACTGAAAGACATTTTTTGTATGAAGCTGAAGCATGAACTGCTTTTTGCTGTACAGCTGCAGGATTTTCTCCTGTCAGAGTTTCCTCTTCACCTTTTCTAGTTGATTTTCTTTCAGACTCTCTATGTTTCTTCTTTGCTCACAGCCAAACAGCATGCTTACTAGCCGGTAACTGAATTTTACTAAAACTGACAGAATTACTAATTCTTGTTTCTCAGTTTTGTTTTCACAATTGGAGAGTTGGAATTAAACTGTTGTCAGTGTTTAGCCATCATGAAAGTCCTATTCTGAAGTAGTTTTAGTGTGTTTTACAACATATTAATTGTGTTTTCTGTATGTGTAGATGTACAATCAGAAAGAAATTTGTTTTAGATTACATTCTATTTCATATAACAACTGCCTATAAATGTGTGCCAGAATTAAATACATAAAAAGTTCATTAGAAAATTCAGATTATACAATGATTTATCAATTTCCTAAAATGCTTTTCCTAGAGATAATCTGAGTGGCACATTAAGATGCTAGTTGTTATTTGAATGCCTATAAGATGCCAGTTCAGTCATTGAATATTTCAACCTTGTATGTTGTGTGAAAAGTGAATTGAAGTCAGTGAGTAATGCTAAGCAACATCTTTCTTCTGTGTCTGCTCTCAAGTAATAGTGGTAATGTCAATGTTAATACAGAAAACATTTAAAGCAGCTGGGAAAAGAATACTATTAATTAATGATTATTATTGTTATTATTATTATTATTATTATTAGTAGTAGTAGTAGTAGTAGTAGTAGCAGTAGCAATAGTAGTATACTTACATACAAGTATGTCAAGGATGGGCATTAATGCCCTTCTGGCCTGCCAATATACCAAAACATTGGTTTCCATAATAATTGTCCAGGCTGTTCTTAAAAATAGCTAAATTAGTACTTGCTTTAATGTAATTTGGTAGTCTGTTCCATGCACCAGCTACTCTGTCAGAGAAAAAATTAGTACACTTCTCATTCCTATAGATTTTTTTGTATTTCTCAAAATCTTTTGGGTTTCTAATACCATGACCGGAATGGACCCCATTCCTAAGTCAGAGTTTGATTAAAGTTCATGAAATTAGTATTGTTTAAATCTTTGATGTCAGCCAAATGTTCTCTTCACAGCACCCGCAATGTATCACATAATGACTCCTTCTGCAATTTGTACAGGGTTACATGTATCGGTTAACATATCTAAATTTGACTGTAGATTCTTTTTTAGAAGACCTTTTGCTCCTGCTACTATTGGAACTATCTGGATATCTTTCTTCCACTTTGCTCTCCTTTCTGCCTGCAAATCTTGATATTTTATGACTTTGAGTCTGTTTACTTCTGTTATAATGTATGGATCTCTATGAACAGTCCAAATTACTGTATTCATTTCTTTTATCAAACTTCTGAATTTTTTGTAGTCACTGAGTCTGGTAATTTCAATGATCAATGCTACTTTGTCTTATTTTCATGGACCACTATATCCAGTTTTCTCACATCTATCTTTTGAACAGTTGGTAATGGGTGATCCCATGTGATGTAGACTTCATCATTTTCTATAATTCTTTGTGGCTCATTTCCATTTTTTCAGCCAGTTCAATACCATAATGTCTCCACAATTCCCAGTGTAAAAGTCTTGTCACATTATTATGCCTTTCAGTATACAGTCCTTCTGCCATTAGTATGTCACAACCAGCAATGAGGTGTAAGACTTTCCAATTCTGTTTTATACAACCTACATTTGTCTATTTCTTGCACATGTTCAATGGACTTTGTAAACCAATGTGTACGTAGCCCACTGTCTTGGGCCACCAATATTAACCTTTCATCTCTTAGTTTGAATTTGCCTCTCCTTAACCATTCCTGCTTCTGAGCCAGATCAATACTAGGTTCTTCCAGAAATTTTCTACACTTGCAACTATATTAATGCATTTTCCAAGTTTCTTGTCTTCTCATGTGATCCTTCATCTTATATACTTTCTTTTGTTTTTTTGTCACATTCCAGTTGCTGCTTGATTTTTATCTACTTCTGGTTTGATTTCTATTCCTGCTTGATGCCGATATGATTCTGCTAGACTAAGCAGGAAAGTCATCTTAGATTTATTCTCCTCATGTTTCAAAACTTCCACTATGTTTGGGTCTTGTGAGGTGAGCAGATCTGTGGGCAGTCCTATGATTGCCAATCTATTCATGTAATCACTTTCAAGGAGGCCCATACCTACTTTAGAAAGGGGAATATATAATCGTGGTATGCACTGATTTTTATAAAACATTTGGTGAGCATGAATCATCCTTATTGTTTTCCTGTCTAATCTATCCAACACATTTTGTGGTCAGTCAATCACTCCAAAACTGTAAGTTAGGACAAGAAGAACAAATTGGTTTATAGCCTGAATTTTGCTCCTAGTTATCAATGCTGTTTTCTGAATTAAAGTCTTCTAAAATATTCCTAGCTAAGTTTTATTCACATTTGTTCATGTTTTATTGTTGATCCTTCATCATTTCCCAAATATTTATACACTCCCTCTTGCTCAAGTTCTTTTATATCACATTCTAATCCCAAACTGATGTCTTCTTGGTACTGCAGTTTTCCTGCTTTAAAGGTTGCTTTTGCACATCTATCCAGACCAAATGACATTCTTATATCATCTGAAAAAGTTTTGACAACTTGCTGTTCTGCTTTCAGTTCCTGATTTGATGAGCTATACAGTTTTAAATTATCGACAAAAGTAAAGATGAGAGGTCTTTACACTTTGTTGTTTTCTAGGACCCAAATTATAGCCTAAGCTGTTAAGTAGACAGCTTAATGGGTTAAGAGCAAGACAGCATAGCAGCGGTGAGAGAGTCACCCTGGAATATCCCCCTTTGAATTTTTATTCCTGGAATAATAATTTGTCCTTTATCATGGCTTTATTACAAAGTGGTCTACCACTGTTTCATGGTCATTGTAATGCAGTCTGTCAGTGCAGGGTGTATCTTATACACTTTTAATTACTCTTTTTATCAATGAATGCGAGATACTGACTGCCACGGTGGTACGGCGGTAGCATTGTTACCTCATAGCAAGAGATTCTCCTGTTCGATTCTCGGCTTGGCTTGGGAGTGCCTTCTGTGTGGAGTCTGCATGTCCTCCCTGTGGTTGGGTAGCGTTTCAAAAGACATGTGTGCATAAATGGGCATGCCTTCGTTGAGGGTTGGGCATCAAGCTGGCACCTCGGCATTTCATAAAAATCTACTGCCAATCATTAGTGGACAGGAGTTCCGCTGTGACGGCCCCTTACTGGGAAAAACCAAAAGACAAACAAACATCAACGAATGTGAGATACTATCAAATGCTTTCTTGTAGTCAACCCATGCCATACTTAGATTCATCCTTTTTTGCAGTTCTCTACTACGACTTTATTTAACAACAAATGATCCTTTGTTCCATATAACTACTTTTATTGCCCTCCTGTTCTATTGCCATAATTGAGTTTTCTTCTAAATGACTATAAACTGTCAGCAGAAATTCCAGTCTATAGTTTATACATCATCGGAAGAAGAGTTATTGGTCTATAATTTTTAGAGTAGGTTGCAGGTTCACTTTTAAGTAGGAGCATTGTTTTCCTGTTGTTAGCCAGGTTGGTGTCTGTTTGGGGTGCGCATATAAATAGTTCTTCCTCATGGCTAAATCTTTGCGCAAAGATGTTAGTACTTTTAACTGTAAGTTAGGTACTCCATCTGGGCCTGGGGCTTTTCAATTAGAGGCTTTTCTTAACTTTGTTTCAATCCCTCTTGCTGTCACTCCATCCCATTTCATATGCTGTACCTTTAAATTTCTTATTCTTTCTTTTACTTCTATCCATTTAGCATCTTTGTTATGTTCCACAGGATCTTCATAAATACTTCTCCAAAATGTATCTATTTCTTCTTTTTTGGTGGTCTTTCTATTTCTTTTATTTTGTTTCCCAATACTGTATAAAACTTTTTAGGGCCATCACTAAATTGCTTATTTTGTACTTTTCCTTTATATTTATCTGTGTATCTTCTAAGTTTTTCCACCTGTGCTGAGATTTTTTTTTTGTTTTTTATTTGCAAATGTGCATGATGGCTCCTGATCTGTTTTAATACTGTGCATTGTATTTATCAAATGTATCTTTCTAAATATTTTTGTTGATCTGTTCCCTCTTCTATACTCTTCTAACAATGACACTTCTTATCTTAATTGCTTTATAGTTTTCGCTATTCGATACTTCCATGATAGTATTTGATTTCACCCCTTCCTTTCCCTCACTATCCTGTGTTCTTGTGGTAGAACTTTATCAGTTATTAATTTAGCTGCACAGTAATATATCCTGTTTACTTCTGTTGTAATGCATGGATCTCTATGAACAGTCCTAATTACTGTGTTCATTTCTTTTATCAGACTTCTGACTTTTTGGGTTTTATTGACCTTCTGCAGTCTATTTCTTTCATTGATCTTAATATGTCTAGCTATCTCTATTAAATCAAGCAACTCTTCTCTTAACTCATTTTCTTCTAAACTGAGGGCACATTTTTTGTTTTCCATTCCCTGTGGGTATTCTATAAAAAGTTCTATAGCATCTTCCTGTTGCACATTCTCTTCAATTTCATCCTGTGACATCTGTGGCTCTGTCATATGGTAATTCACTGGCCTATCACTCCTCAACATTGACTGCGTCAGAGTTTCCACAGTTTCCTGTTCCTTCCTTGCTGCTCAGCTTCAAGTGAAAGTTTATACTGGTTTCCTGGGCAAGGCTCCAAAATATTTTCACATGGCACCTGACCAATTGCTCCCTGTTCCACTGCTTTCCCCTTAATTTGGATGTCCATTGTTCTATCTTGTTGTGGTAGTTTCTGAATTAGATTTTCTATGCTGAATGCTTCACCTCACAGGTACTCCATAACCTCAGTTTGTATTTTTTTAAGTTCTTCATTACTAGTCTCCTTTTTTAATTTTCCTCTTTGTCTTTTTATGTTTTGTTTTGTAAAGCTTTCCAAGTCTGGATTTCTTTGTCTGTATTTCTCTTGAAATATCTTTTGTGCTGCTCGTTTTATATCAATTAGTTTTGTTTTCTCCTTTGCATAGATATTACACTATATTAAATGTCTTTTTCTTTCCCATGTCCATATTTCTTCTTCAGATGTCTCCTGATCTTCCTGTTTCTCCTTACTTTGAGGTCTCATTCCATCAGGCTGTGATGTAACCTGTGTTAGACTTTCTCCACCAAATCCTTCTCTTTGCAGGCACTCCGTAACATCAACTTCTATTTTTTTTTAACTTCTACATTGCTAATCTTCTTTTCTACATTCCCTCTTTGTGATATTATTTTTTATTGTGAAATGTTCCATATTTGGATGCCTTTGCCTGTTTTTCTCTTCAAACATCTTTGGGGCTGCATTCCTTATATTGATTAATTTGGCTTGCACCTTTGCATAAATATATATCAAATCTTTCTTTCACATGTCAAAATTTCTTATTTAAACTTTTCAAAAATCTCTAGGTTTTGTTGTTTATATTGTTGCACTTCCTCAGATGCTTCTTTTTCCAAACAGATCAAAGTTTCTTGGCCTATATACTGTTTTTCACATATCTGTTGTATTAATGAACATAATTTTTTTATTTGAAGCTTTCATGTGGAAGTATTGTTCTTTCCTCTAATTTTTCTCTTAATCCTTTTGTATATATTCTGTCTGGAAGTTCATGGCTTTTTGCCTAATAGTAACAATACATAATTTATTTCTTATCCTCAATAATCTACTCTATCATCTTTATGGCTCTTCTTGACCTATCAGTTTCTGTGATTTTTGTGGACTGCTACTTCCTTCTAAAAGGGTGGGGGTTCCTCCCGTGGGCCTGGCCTGGCCGCATTGTAGGATTGTTTCCATATTTTGAGGATTCTACACTGTCATTTTTTTCCAGTCCTGGCAACAGTGCGCCTGCCAGGATTGGGCACTTTTTTTGTCCTGGGTCTTGTGCACCCAGGTATCTTTTTTTAATTTTTAACCTACTTCTGTCTATAATATATGCTATTTTATTTATTTATTTTATTTATTTACATTTGTTGACCGGGAGTGTCCGACTCGACGTAGGTCCATTTTCTGCGGAGGCCTAGGGAGAAAAGCTCCACAGTTAAAATAAACAGACAGTAGTTACATTGGATTACATAGCGATTAACAATTTAACATAGCAATTACTTACAATATATTTACAGATGAAGAACATAGTACATCAGTAGACAACTAGAATCTTTATCTGTGAAGTACATAACAGACATTAACAAATGTTACAATAAGACGTTCCTGCTGTATAATGAGTACTAGGCTTATGAGCATCGACCTTGCTATAATCAAGGTAGTTAGTGGAGTGGAAAGAAAGGTAATGGTTGGATGGGGTGGGTGACATTAGAGTGGGAGTTGCAAGGGCATAGTCAGCATGTTTTTAGGTGCGCTTTTAGTAAAGTTTTGAAGTGGATGCATGATGGTATGGAGGTAATTGTGGGTGGGAGGGAGTTCCATAATTTGGCTATTGTGCAAGAGGAATAGTGCTTCACCAGCAGAGTTATTGGCTTTAGTGATCTGCAAGTGATTTTTGTTGCTGGATCTTAGTGGTCTGGTGGTGTGATAGGGCTGGAGTAGATTCTGGAGGGATGGGACATTTAGTGGATGGTTTACTGTTTGTGGGTGAGTGAGAGTTGATACCACTGAAGGAGGTGAGGGAGTTCAAGCCAGCCCAGTTCAGCAAGTGAGAGACAGTGGTGACTACGGTAGGATGCTTCTGTGGCAAATTTGGCAATTTTGTTGTAGCGGATCTCTAGCTTGTTTAGATCACATTGCCTTAGGTTGGTATATATTGGAGAGGCATAAAGTAGGGTGGAGATAAGGTGGGAATTTGCTATTGAAATCTTTGCTGCTTTGGTGAGAAGTTGCTTATTTCTGTATAATGCTCCTAGTTTTTTGTGGACTTTTTTTATGGTCATGGATATGTGAATTTCAAATTTTAGTTTATTGTCTATTTCCACTCCTAGCAATTTTATGTGTTATTATTATGTTAGTATTATGTATTTATGCTATATAAATACATTCTATATATCAATGTCATCTTGATGAGATTCTGTGCAAAACAGGGTCCACCTTGTGAAGGTACTCACCACGACTTGAGGATGAATTCAATTTCAGCAATACTAATCTCCTTTGTTTGCTGACTTACAATCTCTCTCTCCATTTAGACCCCATTCCTATAGATTCCTATAGAATATTCTAAATAGGTTGTCTGATGATTCTCTGGTACTTTTTGATAACCCCTAATATTCCCAGAGGTAGTTGTCTCTAAATGCCCTATATGCCTAAATAAGATCGCCTCTTACATAACTGTAAGAGACACTGTACAATTCAGATATTTTATATTTTATAATAACTTAAATTTTCACATCTATGGATGCCCTTGGTATATTTCCACTGTACTCATTCCAGTTTACTCATACTTGTTTTCTTATAGGGTTTCCGTATTGTTATTCCATATTAAAGTTTTGTCTAATATAACTAACATAAAATGACTTCATCATTTTTGATTTCCTAGACTTTATAAATCTTTTTATACAACCTATAGTTCTATATCTATCATTAACCAATTGGTTGATATGATTAGAAAAACTCATAGCTGGATCTATTCATATACCCAGGTCCTTAAATGAGTCTACAGTTTCAATCACTGTGTACTGTATTAAATATTCACCTTTCAATTTATGTCTCCCAAATCTCATATGCTTAGTTTTTGATGCGCTTATCAGCATATTATTCTTCTGTCCCTGGATGGTCAATTTACTCAAGTTATTTTGTAGAAATGTTTTATCTGTAACAAATGTAATCAGTTTACCCAATTTCAGGTTGTCTGCATATAGACTGTAAAACACCTCAGGTGAACAAGTTAGGACTGAAAGATGTAATCTAAACAAGTAAGGGCCTAGGACAGAACCCTGTGGGACACCCTGACTGTAACTAATGATTTCACCTGTCCAGTTGCTGTATGATACTTGCCATATCCTATTTGTAAGCCTTGCAACTATCCATCTTATCAAGAGTACATCAATTCCTAGTTGGTCTGATTTATTGATCAGTATTTTATGCATGACCATGTCAAATGCTGAAGTTAAATCTATATAAATTACATCACAACACAATTGTTCATTCTTTGCTGTTATTATATTGTTATAGAACATCATGTTACAGGTGGTAATAGAGCTATTTTTAACACATGAATGCTAATATATGCTTTGAAGTCCCAACCTATTCAGTTTTGACAATAACTTATCCAATATTACCGTTTCCATTATTTTTACACAACATGAAAGTAGACCTAAGGGTCTATATGACTCTGCATTTGTCCTATTCCCCCTTTCCTTAAAGACAGGTTTAATAAGCACGTCTCCAATCATGAGGAATCTTCCTATATTTATATTATAATGAATACTAAATATAAAGGTACTGTAAGTTTTTGCTCAAGTGTTCTCAGGTCATTGTTACTAATTTTGTCTCCTCCTGTGCTTTGTTTGGATCCAGTTTGCACAGTTCTTTTTTAATATAGTCTAATTTGATTCCAGTATCTGAGGTTATTTGGCTATCACTAGGACAACTTATCATGCCTTTTGTGGAGCCAAACTGTTTTACATAATATTTTGTAAATATATCTATAATCAGTTGTGTTTGAGAATAAATTTTAGAATCTGCAGACAGATTATCAATTTGTATGTCTTTACTCCTTCCACATCTTATGTATGGATAAAAAGGTTTCATATTATGCTCAATATCTTAATATATATATATATATATATATATATATATATATATATATATATATATATATTTTTTATTTTCTTGATCTTGTCTCACACTATGCTTAATCTGTTTGTCCAGCATGTTTATTTCAGTTTTCAAAGTTGTAGTTTGAACTCTCTTCCATTTCTTATATTTTTTTCTCTCACCTTAATTAGATATCTTTTTCTTATGAAAGTATATCCTCTGATGTTGTATCCCCAGATCCTGATGTTTAACATTTTTTTGATCGTTTGCACTACAGTTTCTCTTTCAAAACATTATACTTTCCATCTGCAGTGTTTCCACTGAACACCTCACTCCAGTTAGTTTTACATAGTGACTGTTTTGCTTCCATATAATATGTAATTAACCTTCTGTGCATTGCTTTGCATTTCAGTTTGGCAGAATTATGTAGCAACAAATTAACCTTTATAAACCCCATGATCACTATATCAATGGTGGTAAAACTTGACTTGAAGTAACAGTAATTTCTTTAGAACACAAACAATTGTCTAGTATG
Source organism: Protopterus annectens (assembly GCF_019279795.1). Lineage (NCBI taxonomy): Eukaryota > Metazoa > Chordata > Ceratodontiformes > Protopteridae > Protopterus > Protopterus annectens. The sequence continues at coordinate 640,456,797 of NC_056735.1, read as the reverse complement.
TTCCATCCCCTTGTATTTTTTTTTTTTACAATATGAAACAATTGTTGTTCCTGAATATAATTGTGAATAATTTCCTTACTAATGCTGTTGAATCAATATTATTCCAGTCTGTTTCTGGTAAATTTAAGTTCCCATCTAATATTATTCTTCCCTCCTGTGTTTCTTACATGAAATGCATGAATTCTTCAAGGTCATCTACACTTGACTTTGGTGGTCTATACACTCCAACAATTGTTGTATGTTCCAGGGTTGTCTTTATTGTCATAGTTACAGTCTATAGTATTGGTGTTATCAATGAACATGCAATAATCACAGGTCTGATAATGATCTTTAATCCCTATCATAACACCTCCACCTGATTTCTTGTTAGAATGTCTGTTACAGTAAAACATTTATACCCTGTGACAGAACTTGTTTCCAGTCATCGTTCTTTAACCATGTTTCACAAACAATAACAGCATCAATTTTGTGGGAATGTAGCACATTTTCCAATAAAAAACTTTATTATTAATGCTTCTAGCAATAACAACTATCAGAGATGCAATAAATGTTGCTATCTGTGAACTGCTAAATTATCAACCTGGCAAAAATCCTGCCTAGTGTTTGTCAAATATTGCAAAATATCTTCTGCAAAAATTCTCTTCCCTGATCTTCACAAATGCACATCATTTGTACAGACTTAAATAAAAACAGATATGTACTTCCTTACATTAAGGAGTTCCAAGGCTTGTCTTGTATCTTATATTTTTGCTCCTGGCAAGCATAATACCATTCGATGTTCATTACCTTCTCTGCAAATATAAGTATCAGTTCCTCTAATAATTGAATCTCCAATTACAAGAATATCTTTGCTGACCAGCTCTGAAGAATTTTGCACTTCTGATACAGAAATATCTGCTATATCAATTGTTACAAAGGCTAGATCTTCATCTCCATTAGTCTTATTAATCCTACTGTTTTTATTGTGTATTAAATTCTCATCTAGCTGGCATTGTAAATCCACAGCTTAAGCCGTGTAGTTAACATCTGTCTTCTTTTTTTCTTACAGTAAAGTTCTTCAATCCTTCCTCATTCAATTTTGATTTCTTCCTTTTCACTTACCCCTTGTCTCTTTTTTCTACCTCCTCTTTTTGAAAAAGTATGCCTTTTTCTGTTGACTGAAGGTTTTCTGGTAGAAAAATATTATCATTCTCAGTAACCTGTGTGCTACATAACAAAGCAGTGTCCTTTTTAATACATATTCTCTTTACATACATTAATAAGTTTCTTTTTCTTCCATTTTATTTCTTGTGAACTACTTCTTTTTTATCTTTTTTGATTTCCTTGGAAACAATTCAGATACTCAGATTTCTGAATACTTGGATCCAGAATTCCAAAGTTGTCAGGGGCAATGTTTTGTTTCACAGGGGTTGAATTATCTTGTTTCACAGGGGTTGAATGATCTTTAATATCATATTACTCATATATATATATATATATATATATATATATATATATATATATATATATATATATATATATATATATATATATATATATATATATATATATGGGTCTACTTCACATCACCGAAATCTCATTTCACTGACTTTCATTACACACCAATCACTTAATGTTCAAATTACTGAAAATTCATTTCACTGAACCTCATTTCACTGAATTGTAAGCTATAAACTTGATGTGGCAGTGTGTAGAGTACATTGACATTGGGGAGTGTGGGGGCATAGCCCCCACTTAGTTTGGTTTTATATTGAATGGTTTATGTTGAGAGAATAAATAAGTCGTTTTTAAGTTGTGGAAGGAGGGAGGCTTTACTTTTGTGAGTTTGTTTGTCTTTGGTTTCCCATTTAGTCTTGTGAAATGTAACTTTGTAAGCTGTGAGTCAAATGGGATTCAATGAAATTAAGTTTTCAGTGTTATGAACTTTAGGTGATTTGGTCTCAGTGAAATGAATTTCAGTGAAATGGGATTTTGGTGAAGTGAAGTAGAGCTATGTATATATATATATATATATATACATATATATATATATATATATATATATATATATATATATAAAAGCAATATGATATTACAGATATCTTTGCCTTTGTGATCCAGAGCATGGCAGAAAATAGTTAAAAAATGATCAGTTGACTCATCCACATAATAAATAAATTAATAAATAATGCAATTAAATACATACTCACATAGATTCTAAATACATTAAATTAAACAAATCATCTCTTAAGCTAAGTTAAATTGATGAATAATACAAAGAAGGCTTAGCGTGTGAGAGTTAAACCTGGATGACTGGATGTAACTGTGTATATACAGATGCCTGGCAAACTGACCCGATCAGTATAGAGATAATTTTGGTTTTGTTATTGTTATGTTTAGAATTGTATTCCTTAAATGGTAACAGTGTCAAAAAACATTGGCTGGCTGATTTCATGATCAAATCAGGCAGATTGAGGTTATTATTATGAATATTGAGATTAGTGGGAGATAAGTTGTTAGAGAAGCAGGTCCTGTTTGTAACCATGGTGTAGTGGATAAACCCCTGACCAATACCTAGGTGACCAGAATTAGATAATTGGCTCATGTGTTTCACAGTGCACACAAAGGGGATAGGAGTGTTTATCCAAGTGGAAAGGAGCATGCTGAACAAAGCTCCTGCTGAACCCTACTGGATATCGAAGACCAAGCAAAGAAACAGGCAAAACTAAGAAAGTAGGTAGAAGATGTAGAACATTCTTCTTCTCACCTGACCAGGCTTCTTCTTATCACCTAACCAGCCACACTTGATGTCAGAATGCTGGGATGGTTTAATCCAAACAAATAAGCAAACAAAACACACACACACACACACACACACACACACACACACACACACACACACACACACACACACACACACACACACACACACACACACACACACACACACACACACACACACACACACACACACACACACACACAGTGAAGCTGCATTATGATGGCTTCCATGGTTCTACTGCTCCCATCATAGAGTAAAAGACTCAAATACAGGTGTTACATCAGTAGGGTGACCTTCACAGAACAGGTCACAAAAGGGTGCTCCCAATATATTAGGAGCTTTAGGGTAAGGGATTATTGAAGATAGGTGTGGGGAATTATGAAAAATGGCATACTCTTTGTACCATGTTATTCTTTACTTCTATAAATCTTCTTTCCTACATGTCTGACAATTTTTCCTACTGGACCTGACACTATATCGATTTTACAGTTCTGCACTGTGCTTTTTATTTCTTTCTATCTGTATTGCTCAAGAATTTATCTGTCAGTTTTTATCCCTGGGAGTTCTGTCATAATTACTTTGATGTTGTCTAGCATCCTGCATTCTATTTCTACTTCATTGTCTTGGTCTGCACATTGATATTAGCTTGTTACATTAACGAGATATGATACTAAAGTTGTGTTTAGTGAGGTAAATACGTTTCTTTTCCATGTCATTTATTATTTTAAGTTCCAAATTATTTGCTCAGCATACTGTATTATTTATATGAAAAATTACTTGATGGTTTCACTTAATCATTTTTTTTTTTGCACTGACACTGTTTTCAGGTCTTGCTTTAGTAAACTACAATTATGATTCTTTACATCTTAAGTGCATTCTGTGAAAGTCTCTGTAAATGGCTGTACCTCATTCCACAAACAGTTCAGAAATCAAGAGGATGGAGCAAAATGCAAAATTCTTGCAACCCTTTTAATCAGTGTTTTAATTGTACTGTTCTTATTGGTTTGCAGCATAGTTAACCTCGATGTGGTCACTTGATAAAGGAAGAGTGCATCATGAATTACATTGCACCAGCTAAGTTTTCTACACCTTTATGCAAATGCTTAGACATAACAATGTTGCAGAGAACTTTGACATAATATTGAAAATCATACCTCTCAACTGTACAGATTTTCATAGAATGCCCAGATTGTTGTCTCATATTTTTGGTCTGTTCCTCATAAAATTTGTGATTTTTCTGGATGTTTGCAGCAAATCAGTGAATATTTAATTCAATAAATAATTTTAAGTTTGTAAGAGCAATATTTAAAATGTGTCCCTATTTTGAGGACTTTGTCCCAACGTTTGTGTTAAGTGGTTGAAAGCTATGTTGAAAATATGTTTAGTTACTTAAGATGAGCTGTGATTTCGTAAAAAGCAATGGTGCTGTAGTGATAGCCATGCTTTTCTTGTCATAAAAGTCCTCTGTAAATACTAAGTTGTCGGGTATTTTATAAAATGATAGGAGATTATCATTTTTCCTAATTTTGTTATTAAGTTAAAAGGAGAATTTTTTCCTCACTTTATATTAATGCTATATGAAGATGCTAATTGAATGTGCTGCATTAAACTGTTTTACAAGTGTTGTTACTAGTAAATTCACTGGTGAAGGAGTATAAGGTATATTAAATAGTAGTTATTAGCTTAAACCAATTATATCATACGAAGCTTAAATATATCCTTTGAAATGCACCTGAAAACATTGTTTTTAGTACATTATTTGATAAAAGATTACAGTATGCAAATGTTCAAGATGGTCAAACCTAGGTCTGCAGTGTCTTGATATTTAGTAGAATATAGCCTCAAACCTCCCTACTGTCAGGCCTTTATCTTGCTGCACAACATATTCTATAAAAAAGTCATTTTGTAATCAAGAATGGCATAACACACATTCAGTATATCTCAGAGTGTATATTGCATGCACACTTTCTGGTGAAACAATGCATCACAAGTATTTTTAATATAGCACAGTGGAACAGTGGTTAACATTGCTACCTCAATCCACTGGGTCTTTTGGCTCAGGTTACATCTGTGTGACTTCTGTCTGGAATTCACTTGTTTGGAATTCTGGTAGGTGGTCAACACTAGTTTCAGTGCACACAAGCTGACAACTCCCAAAGATGACTAGGACAACTAGCTAAGATAAATTCTTGGTTAAACTCTCTGCTATACAATTGCAATCTGTGATGATATGAAGTAGTGCCACATGTGCCAGGCAGAGTAGGGCAGTGCATGTATAACATATGCCAGCATAGCTAGCTGGAGTTTTGTAAAGAATTTTATGTTTTTGACTATCACACTGATTTGTACAAATATTTGAATTAAAATATATATTTGTAAAGTTGCTTGTGTTAAAAATGCATCAACAGTGGGTTCTGCTGGACAGAAAAGATATATACATGTATGTCAAACAGTATTATTATAACTGATTAAATATGTATGTTTTAACAGAGAACTTTGGAAGGGTGGAAAGTGTAAAATTGTGTTAAAGCTTTCAGATGCTACTATAGATCTTAGCAGAGTTCTGTGTACTCTACCAGAGTTTGGTGATCTGGGGAGAAGTTATACTCTAGCCAGCATCTGGTTTCTTTGGAATGCTCATAGCAGCACTTTGGAACCTGACAGGAAATATTTCTGACAGGATATATATCTCACATATCCATACAGATAAAGAGAGACATCATCTGGTCTTTGATGTAGCAAGACACTCAGCACACATCAGATTGCCTTGCTTTAGTAAGTAGTCAGGGAACAGTAATTTGTTAGTCAGTCAGAGACATTTAGTGAGAATAGTTTAGCATTGTTTTCTGCATCTGTGAGAAACTATCCAACTGTATTTTTTATATTTTTGTGGTTGAAACTCTGCTGTTTATTGCATTCAGTATTTTCCTGTTTACTGTTTTATTATTTATCATTAAATATTTTAATACTTTTCATTGTGGCTGGTCCTTTAGAGAATACTTTTAACATCATGAAAGTACTTATGTTTGTTTTAGTGTCACAGAAGCTGCTCCTGAAAGCCTAGTTGCTTTGGTCACACTCTACCATTTGTATTAGTATTAATTTTATGCAGTATAATTGGGAACACTGTGTAACAGCCTTAGGGTAGTTGAGTGGTGGCAGAGTGATTACCTCTTATTCTGGGGAGAAAGGGACACAGCTAGTAAATCTGTACCAGCTTTTCCCAGGTGTGTATGTGTGTGTGTGTGTGTGTGTGTGTGTGTGTGTGTGTGTGTGTGTGTGTGTGTGTGTGTAAAACTCATTTATCCAAGTGTGTGCATCAACTAGTGGGAACAGGGACACAGAGCTCCAAAAGGATCAGTGTGGAGTTTTGTGTGGGTCTGGAGAGAGAAGGAGAGTCCAGCCCAGGTCTGGTGCATCTTCCCTGTGTGCTCTTAAGGGAAATTGTGCATGGCACAGGGAGCTGCATCTGAAAATACTGTGTGATTTCACCTTTGCACTTAGTGACCATCCCTCACCAGAGTCAGTGTTGAGGGTTGCATCTCCTTGATTGCTATCCCAGTGCAGGGACCTGTCACATATTGGTGGCAGCTGATTGAGATATTAATTGAACTTCTGTAGCTGGTGGGCAGTTGTCACTGAAGGTGTGTATACTCTCAGCAACAACAAGGTAAACAGACAGAGTTTCATTTTCACAACAGTTTTATTTATTTTTGTTTGTTTAATTTAGTCAGGGAAAGCAGGCAAAAATGACAACGAACCAGTTGTCCAAGACATGCAAAGCCAAAGGACTGATGCATGCTAACTTGACTAAAGAGAAAATGACTTCAGCCTTGGTCACAGCAGCAGCAGCATGAACTAGCAACCTGGAAGACAACGAGTCTGGTGATGGGGATGTGGAGTCTTCAGGAACAGAATAATTCAGTTTTTCCTCATTGGACTTAAAAATCTGTCTGGAGTTAAAGAGGCTTGAACTGGAGTCCAAACAATTGCAGAAGCAGATGGAAATAGAATCAGAAGAGTGACTGCAGCATTTGGAGGTCAAAGAGATACTGTAGTGTTTGGAGGTAGAAGAGAGACTGTGGCATTCAGAGGATGAAGAAAATAAGAAATAGCACCAACATGAGAGGGAGATGCTGACTCTTCAGCAGGGACATGTAGGCAATGTAGACTGGCATAACCAAACCCCAGAAGCAATAAAGGTCAATAAATTTCTTCTACAGTTTACAGTGGGTGATGATTTTGATAGTTTTATTCATGTATTTGAAATGGTATATAAAGGACATAATGTTGAGCAAGTGCTTTGGGAAAGGTTATTGACCCCTTTACTCCACGGTAAAGCAGTAACTGCTATTTCTAAATTGTCTGATACTGATTGCTTAAACTATGATAACGTCAAACAATATTTACTGGAATGTTTTAAGTTAACACCTAAAGCTTACAGAAAAAAGTTTCATGAGCATAGACGCAATGTAGATGAAAGTGTATGTGATTATATTTCTGAGGTTAAGCACTTGATTTCATAGGTGGATGAGTGGGTGACAGGTCATCACTTTTGAAGGGCTGGCAGACCTTTTGTTGAGAGAAAAAAGTTCTTAGCACTTTGCCTGAGGACATGAGAATCTGGTTGGCAGACTGGGAGTTTAACTCTCCAGATGAGCTGGGGAGAAAAGGGGATCTCTACTTAGCAAGCAGGGCATCACTGCACAAGAAGCTGATACCTAGTGCTGCACATGGATATAAGGGAACCCATGGTGGGCAGCCTAAACAATCCCAAAAGAGTCCACCAGTAACAGGGGAAGCCACTAGTTCAGGTACATGACCAGGACCAAGGTTTAGATGTTTTTAATGTAACCAGAGAGGCCATGTAGCATACAAATGTCCACTGAAGCAAATGAGAATAATAGCATGCCAGTGGTAGGGTGTCTGGAGACAACATGGGTACCAAATTTATCACCTAAGTTTGTATCCTATCTTAGTCGATGGAAGACAGGCCACTGCTAAGAGAGACACAGCCTCTGACATAACCATTGTGAAGCCTGCAGTGGTTAAAGAGGAGCAGTACTTGCTTAGGCAGTCCACACCAGTCAGAGCTTTAGGAGGGACCCCATTCCAAATATCTTTGGCCAGGGTTCACCTTGACTGGGAGGGTGGAAAAGGAAGCAAGCAGGTAAGTGTGTTTGAGAATATCCCCACAGATGTCTTATTAACAAATTATTTTGATAATGCAGTACCCTGTGTGCATGCAGTTACATGAAGTCAGACTTGGAGACAGGCATGTGGGTCTGGTAGCCTGGGGGAAACCGAGACAAACCCAACACTTGAAGCTGGGGAGGTGAGGTGGCTATTTCAGGGAGGGAGCTACTCTGTAGCAGTGAGCCTGAAAGTGAGCCACAGATGCTGGTAGGTATGGATGTTCCCATGGACCCGATGACTGCAAGGACAGAGGTGAGTGGTAGTACCCAGGCTGACATTTAGGCACCACTCTCAGAAGAGACCGGGCTTCCAATGGAAAGGGATCTGGGAATGGTCAAGGCTTGAGGGAGGTAACTAATGAGGCACCTGACTTTCAAGGAAAAGAGCAGTATGTATAATGGAACAAAGAGTTACTGCACAGAAAGTGGACCCCTGAAGGACGGCTAGAGGGTGAGGTAATGTAGCAGTTGGCAATGCCCAGAGCCTACCATCTGTCACTTCTAACCATAGCCCATGACATCCCTTTTGCAGGTCATATGGGCATAAAGCATACCAAGACACATATTATGCAGAACTTTTATTGGCCTGAGATTTAAGGCATGTAACCGGATACTGCAGGACCTGTTAGCAGTGCCAAAAGTTAGGCAAGGTAGGAGACAAGGTCAATGCTTCTTTAATGCCTTTGCCTGTGATTAATCAGCCATTTCATAGGGTAGCTATGGATATTGAGGGGGCCTCTGTGTACCCCATGTTTCACAGGGAAGAAGTATATCCTGGTGGTATCAGATTATGCTACTAGGTACCCTGAAGTGGTGACTCTGTGCTCTATCAAAGCAAAGAAGGGGATACATGCTTTGTTAGGGATTTTCAGTAGGGTAGGTTTCCCAAGAGAAATACTGACTGACAGTGGTGTCAGTTTCATGTCTGGCCTGCTGGCTTGTATGTAGGGTGAAGCACCTAAAAACCTCCCCCCTATCACCCCCAGATTAATGGTATTGTTGAGAGGTTAAACTCAATACTAAAGACCATGCTACAGGCATTTGCAGAGCAGTTTAAGAGGGAGTGTGAGAAATATTTACCCATATGCTGTTTGCATACAGAGAGGTACCCCAGTAATCCACAGGTTTTTTACCCTTTGAGTACTGCATGGGCATAGGGTGAGGGGGGGCCTTTCAATTTGGTTCATGATGAATGGGAGGGTGAGTGAGAATTCCACAAGGAGTCTCTTGTGGCATAGGTTGTAAACTTCAGGACAAGGTTTAAAGAGCTCATGGGCTTGGCCCAAGAGAACCAGATAGGAGCCCAACAGAATAAAATGGTCTGGTATGACAGGAATGCCCAAGCCTGAGATTATGCTCTGGAATAGCAGGTTATGGTGCTCATTCCTGTCAGACACAATAAGCTCTAGGCAGCTTGATAGGGACATGTGAAAGTGGTAAGGAAGGTCAGTGATGTTAATTACATGGTACACCTGCTGGGATGACTGCAAAGGGCAGGGTTGACCATTAAGTCCAGTAAGAGTCAGGTAGGTATGGCAGAGGTCTCCTACCTGTGACATAGTGTGGGGGACTGGTAAGATCAGGCCAGAGCCTGTAAAAGTGGAAACTATTCAAGTGTGTCCTGCCCCTGTTACCAAAAGCCAGGTGAGGGCATTCTTGGGGACAGCAGGGTACTATGGAAAGTGTGTTCCCAATTATAGGACAATAGCTGCCCCCCCTCACAAACATGACAAGGAAAAACAGGCCAGGAAGGGTAATCTGGACCTCAGCCTGTCATAAGTCATTCCAAGAGCATAAAAGGGCTCTGGGATGACCCATAGTGTTAGCCAGTCCAGATTACAGCAACGAATTTGTTAAGCAGGTGGATGCTTTGAATCATGGAGTGTGGGATGTAATCAGCCAGGTTTCTTCAGAGTGAGAAGAGCACCCAGTTATATATCTCAGCTCTAGACTCCAATGCAGAATGTTATGCAGCTTTAGAAAACAAATGTCTAGCTGTAGTATGGGCACTGCATAAACTTCACCCCTATCTAAATGGATGGAAATTCACTGTGGTTACAGACCACAGTCCCTTAACATGGCTACATTGAGCCAGCCAGCAAAATGCTAAGTTATTAAGGTGGAGCCTAGGGTTGCAGGCATATAACATGACAGTGCAGCACCATAATGGGGACAGCAATGCAAATGCAAAAGCGCTTGCAAGACAAGGTATAGGTTAATGTGTTCCCAGACAGGCCCATTTCTCTCAAGCAACATTTTTCCAGTGTCACTTGAAAAACTATCTTGAGTCTTCAAAGGAGGAAAGATTTGATGATATGAAGTAGTGCCATATGTGCCAGGGAGAATAAGGTAGTGCATGTGTAACATATGCAAGCATAGCTATCTGGTGTTTTGTAAAGAATTTTATGTTATTTGACTATCACACTAATTTGTACAGATGTTTGAGTTAAAAATATAGTTGTACAGTTTCTTGTGTTAAAAATGCATCAATAATTGATCTTGTTGGACAGAAAAGGGATATACATGCATGTCATACAGTATTATTATCACTGATTAAATGTGTATGTTTTAATAGAGAACCCTGGAAGAGTGGAAAGTTTGAAATTTCAGATGCTGCCACAGGTCTTAGCAAAGTTCTGTGTGTGTATTGTACATGAGTCAGGTGATGTCATCCTCTAGCCAGCATCTGGTTTCTTTGGAATATTTGCAGCAGCACTTTTGAACCAAATGGGAAATATTCTGACAGGATATATATCTCACACATCCACACAGACAAATACAGACATCATCTGGATTTTGCTGTGGTAAGACACTCAGCATACATCAGGTTGCCTTGCTTTAGTAAGAAGTCAGGGAACACTAATTCTTTAGTCAGTCAGGGATATTTAGTGACAGCAATTTTTGTAATGTTTTCTGCATCTGTGAGAAGCTATCCAAGTGTATTATTTGTTTTATATCTCTGTGGTTGAAACTCTTTTGTTTATTGTATTCAGCATTCTCCTGTTTTCTGTTTTATTGTCATTAAATATTTCAATAGCTTTTCTTGTGGATGGTCCTTTATAGAATAGTTTTAACATCTTGAGAGTACTTATGCTTGTTTTATTGACACTGTAGCTGCTCCTGAAAGCCTTGATGCTTTGGACACACTCTATGATTTGTATTAGTATTAATTTTACACAGTATAATAGTTTGCAAGAGCCTTAGAGTAGCTGACTGGTGGTGACATGATTACCTCACAGTCTGGGCAGAAAGGGGCACAGATAGTAAATCTGTGCCAGCTTTTCCCAGGTGTTTATGTCTGTGTGTGTGTGTGTGTGTGTGTGTGTGTGTGTGTGTGTGTGTGTGTGTGTGTGTGTGTGTGTAAAATTCAAATATTCATGTGAGTGTGTTAACTACTTGGAGCAGGCATACAGAGCTCCAAAGTGATCAGTGTGGAGTTTTGTGTGAGTCTGAAGAGAGAAGGAGAGCCCAGCAATTGTGCTTGGTGCAGGGAGCTGCATAAGAAAACATGGTGTGAAACCATCTTTGCTCTTAGTGACCATCCCTCAACAGAGTCAGCCGTGAGGATTGTGTCTCCTTGATTGCTAGCGTGGAGTAGGGACCCATCACACAACCTGACATGAGAGGTTAGTGGCACTATAAAGATTGTAACTGCTCATGAGCAGATTGATCCAGCCACCATGCAATGCCATCTATATTGAACTGATCATCCCCAATGTCACTCGGGTAAATATACAGCTGCATGTTTTCCAGAGAAGGTATATTGGTGATTATTGGGAGTCAGTCACTATTCCTGCATTGCCATTCACATTAGACACCCCTCAGAAATCCTGCATGCTTTATGTGTGTCTGTATGGGCTTTCACTATGGTCTCTGGTTTACTTCAACATCTGAAAGTCATGTGATAAGTGAATTGACAAGGTCCCATATTCTCCATAAGTGTGCAATGGAGTGTATTGTCACATCCTGTGATGGATTGCTATCCTATTCAAGGTTGATTTCACGCCTTGCTCCCATTGCTGTGACATACTGCAGATGTACATGGCCCACAGTTCCATTAAGTCTTAATGACAAAGTATAAATGAATAAATAAATTAATAAAAAGCATTTAATTTACAACAGGCAGCGGCCTGCACATGTGCGTGTTTTTGTTAATGAATACAGTTCAATTTTCTAATTTATTTTTAAAAGTCTCATTTTGCTATTTCTTGTACACTTTCTCTCATTAAGACAACATTATTATTAATTAATTAATTTATTTATTTATTTGCTTATTTATTTATTTTCTTCTTCTTTTTTGAATTACATTGTCAAAAGCAGTCATTTATTTTTATGTTATATGATTACTTTCATTCAGGGATTTACACGTGTATTTTCTTTAGAAAATCTTCATCTAGATTACTATAGGTTAACTACAATGCACCTTCAAAAATAACTGAATTTAGCTAGGTTACTAAAGTAAAATATATTGGTCATTCAAAATTAAATATATATTAATAACATTATACTGGAAATAACATTTTTGCTGTTTTTTCCCCCAGTGTTCCCATTTAAGAAGAAATCTTTCAATCACTTCCTTAATACATAAGAAAACAGATATATTGGTCATTCAAAATTAAATATATATTAATAACATTATACTGGAAATAACATTTTTGCTGTTTTTCCCCCAGTGTTCCCATTTAAGAAGAAATCTTTCAATCACTTCCTTAATACATAAGAAAACAGATAACAATACATATCATATCTATAACCACACAGGGTTCTTTGATTTTTTTGATAGGGCAGGAAATGCAACTGACTAATAATTCATTTCACTCTTGTATCAAAAGTTCATCTTAAAGCCATTCACGAAGCAATTTTTTCCATCTATGTCTTTGTTTCATTAGCATACTCATAGAAAAGAAAAGAAAAGAAAAGAACTGGGGAGTGTTTCAAAATAACAGCTCCACTTAGACAATTACTTAATTATGAATACCTCTCAACTTCTTAGAGCAAGAAATCTGGACAAAGCAAAAATAGTATGAAAGGGAGAGATGATGGCTCAAAAATAGGTACATATTTTACATATCGCTCTAAGGAAGTTGCTTAAATAACATGTTTTACATTAGCATGACTTGAATGGAGGATTTGATGTCTAAAACACAAACATCTGTCAATATATAGTTACTTCAATCCTCAGTGATTTGCCAGAAGAACAAACCATTTATGAGGAACAGAACAAAATATGAGACACAAATCTGAACATGAGAGATTCATCTACCCCCTATTGTACTCTAATTCCATCAGAAGCTCCTAACCATATCACTGTAGATGTCTAAGCTACATGTTAATTTATCTCTTTTATAATCATATTCAAATGAAGCTCCAGTTATATAGAATAGTAAAGCCCTGACTACGACCTAAGTGACCCATGTTGGATTATTGAGTCAGGCAGTTAATGGAGAAGCAGATGATAAGTATTTCTATCTCTGGGAAAGGAGGGGCAGAGCAGGACAAATAAAGTCACTACACCTTGGAGGGGGGGTGGGCAGTGTCATGGTGTGTAATCTGCAAGCAGGTTTTTGACTCATCAAGACAATGTCTGTTGATAGCCTATATTTGTGAGTTGATGACAGCATGCCCTTGGATGTAGATGTATTGTGGGTCTCTGTGGTGACATGGGTAGCTTACTTCACCAGCCATACAAATTATCTCAATGCAAGGATGTTGGTGATAGCACAAGCAACCTAAACAACTGCCTGTTGGACAGCCCCTCAGAATGGCTGGCATTCCCTTACTGTACTGGTATAATCTCTGGAAACAGAGGAATAAATGGTCAGAATCTAATTTAGAAAGACTTGATCTCCAGGTATGGAGCAAAAAGCACCTAGTAAAAAAATCCACTGAGGCTTTGGTCCTCTATATTAATTTTAAGTAAGTCATCTCAGAATTAACTGTACTTTTCCTGTACTGAAAAAAACAAAAATCTGTTGTGCAAGCCCTTAAGGTACAGTATCTCATCACTAATATGACTTTTCAAAAAGATATTTTAAATACATCTGCTGATCCTTGTGTTAAGGGTACAGCCCCTGCTTCTGAAGCTATACATCCAGGGGGGAATTTAATAAATCCTACATGGACTTATTTTCTGTGTAGGCATAGTGGCACACTGCTTACATGAAAGTATGCAGGTTTGAGATCAGGTAAACAAAGCTGAGGTCGTGCACAAGCCTGCCAATAAGGAAGTGTCCATGGCATGCAAATAACCTCATAAGCAGGCAAATTGCATGCAAATGAGGGTTGTAGAGTGATCCAGCAAGCAAACAGGCAGTCCTGCAGACCCCATATTTGGTGTCTGAAATGTACATGGAAAAATTCTGTGTACAGGATGTTAAACAGAGAACAGGGGCTGTAAAAGTGCAGTAAAAAGGACAGAAACAGCATAGCAGGCACAGATATTTACAAAACTATCCACTGTGTGTCCAAAACCTAATGTAAAATAATTTAAAATATATATTTTTTAATAATCAGGTTATGTTTGCGTGGCATGCCACAGTGTGCAAACATGCTGTTAAGAAAAAAAATAAACTAAAAAGTGTAAAAATGAAAACTAGTAATATGTGACAGTAATGCATTATAGAACCCTGTGTGGAGTATGTACAATGATAGACTGCTGTGGTTGCTAACAAGGCAGGGTCTGGAACCATGTAGTTTCCAGTTTGCATGCATGGATCTCTATGCAAATGATCTGGGGTTAATGAATAGAACAAATGGGTATCCATATCCGCAGATCCTATCTGTGTAGGCAGAGGACTGTGTTGGTGTTCACATTAGAGGTAGCTGACATCAAAAGGGGGTGTGTCCACATTCTTTTAAGTTCATTGGAGCACAGAAATGCCTGTTTGATTGGTGTGGCACTGTGCTCAGCATGGAGACATGTACAGTATCTGTTAAGCTTTGTTTACATTTGGGGTGCGTGTTTCAGTGGGTGTAAATGTATTTGTGAGGTGCGCCACTGTGCTCAGCAGGGGGGGGTGTACAATGACTGCTGAGCATAGTTTACTTTGATGTGCATGTTTGCAGGGCGAGCCACAGTGCTGAGTGAGGAAGGCTGTTAAAAAAAAAACAAAAAAAAGTGGCTAAGAAAGGCAATGATATCTTAGTTACTGATGACCCCTGTTCCACTTGAACTAGGACCATTAACAATCCTTAATGATGTACTTGGCAGGTGAATGCATCATAAGTAGCTAATCATAAAGGCTGCACCTACAGCTGAGCACTAAAAAAGGTTGCAGAAACCTGACAATCTTATTTCACCCCCATACTCTGCACCAGTGGAGTACAGATTTGGGATTATTAACTGCAGAGATGCTAGAGGTTGTGGTAGGTCTGCTACATATGTATGTTCTCGATGCTGAGGTCAGTGCTGCTGCAGTTGCTGTTGACCATAGGCCAAGACTGAGAAGGAGATGAGTGTTCAGGCCCAGGGTAACCTTCCAGGGGCTACATGAGCTGGAGATTGTAGAGTGCAACAGGGTGGACAGGGACATACTACAAGAGCTCACTAAGCCCTGCTGACCTTAACTCAGACCCAGAGCAAACGGAGAGAAACCCATCCCAGTAGAAACAAAGGTATTTGTACCTCTTAGGATACTAGGTATGGGTACTTTCCAAAGACTAACTGGGGACATGATGGGGGTCTCACAGGCATCAGCATCCAGGCTACTCCACCAGTTCCTGGATGCCAAGCTACCACATGCAGTGAGCACATTTATTTTCTTATCACCACTGAAGCAAGGGCCAGCAGTATGCAACACTTTTACTGTATAGCACACTACCCTGAGGTACTGGGTGCCATAGATTGCACTCATGTCCACATCATGGCACCACCAGGTGATGACGGTAGAATCTACATCAACCGCTAGTGGTACTACTCTATCAACTGCCAGGTTGTGTGCCTTGCCCAGGACATAATCATGAATGTGTGTGCTGGCAGCCCTGGCAGTTATCACGACTCCCATATCTGGCACACATCATCGCTGTACCAGATGTTTGCGGGGGGACATCCCACATGGCCATTTACTGGCAGATGCTGGATACACACTGGAACTGTGGATAATGACACCCATCATAAATGCATACACATCCACCAAAGAATGCCATAATGAGGCACATGCACAAACTAGGAACATCATAGAGCATCTGTTTGGGGTGTTGAAGTCATGGTTCTGGTGCATCAATATATCTGGTGGAGCCCAGCTGTACTCTCCAGCCACGTGTGCACACATGTTCACAGTATGTGCCATGCTCCATGATATGATCCAGCAGAAACAGCTGCAGCAGGATCAGCAAAGGGAAGGGATACACACCCCTCACCAGTGCCTAGGCCACCACAGCCACACCCACAAGGGAACTCCAAGGAGGAAAACCCTGAGGTTGTCCCTGTAGGCAGATGTAGGCATGCCTATTATGCTCTGGCCTTGGCCAAGTGACAACACATAGCACATGCACTGACAACCTAGGGCCCTAGGGACTGAAACCTTACTCCAACTTACATACATATTAGTAAAAATGATGCCAGCCAGAACACACAACCTATACCTAGCCATGTATTGGCTGTGTACTGCATGCATCAGAGTTGGCCCCAAACTACAGGTCTGACAACTGCTGCAGTCGCAAAGTAAGTCACACACATATCCACCATGTAAGGGGTACTAGAATATAGTAGCATATGTATGGACCTGCTACATGAATGCAGGGGACTATAGTGGGCTACTGAGCTACTTGGGAAGATCTAACAGTCACTTGGGACAACAGGTACTCTGTCCAATAGCATGTGCTCCATAATATGCACTAGGCTACATGGCTGAAAAGTCCACTGCAATATTCAAGGGGATGGCTAACAGTAGAGTATCACAACAGTTGCACAAGTGTGTCTGCCAGGAGAGCATGGGCTGGTCATCCTCCACCCCCAACTCATCAGTGTACCCATACAACTGCTGCAGCAGTATATCTGCAATGATATATCAGCAGACCACCCAATTCAAGGGCTGTGACATAGAACCTGGCCACACGTTCTATTTTTCACATAACACAGGAGTGATAATGTATGTCTGTATGCTGTTGATTGTATACTGAATGACACATCCCTGTCTGGCAACCTGTGTGGCTCAGTAGGCTAAGGACATTAGCATGGATGATGGTGCTGATGGTTTGAATCTGGCAGTAGCCACATCTTTTGTATTTGAGGTAGTTGTATGGTGGTATTCCCACAGACTGTCATAACCCCTTAATCTGTTACAGTCAATTGGGAGAGAAAGGACCAAACCTATAGACAGACATTATAAATGCTTTGAGTAACCTAGAAGGTGGCTAGTATAACAGCAGGTTGCAACAGGTCAGATTAGCTGCAGGATGTAAAGACCATCACTTAAATATCGCAGTAGTTACAACAATTCAGTGACTGCATTTTACAGTATATTACCAGAAAACCACAAATGTATGATGAACAGAGCAGACATATGGGGCAAAATTCTGGACATTCTGAAAAAACATGTACAGGGAGAGGTATGTAGACTGTCACCATGTGTGTGGTGTTACATCATGTACCCTAGTCACATCATACCTCTAACCTCTTAGAGCAAGAAATCTGGCCAAAGCAATGAATAAAAGTGTGACAAAGGCTCTCAAATAGGGACACGTTTTAAATATTGCTTTTACAAACACAGAAAGTTGATAGAATAACAGGTCTTGCATTAGCATGAATCTCCTGATATGTATGGAGTCTGAACGTCAAATGTCTGTCATTATTTCTTAACTTCAATGCTTTGCCACTAATTTGTCAGAAAACCACAGTGTTATATAAAATGGACCAAAAATATGAGGCAAAAATATGGGCATTCTGTGAAGCTTTGTACAGTTGAGAGGTATGTATCACATACTAAGGCCAGAAAACAGCCGGGGAATGCTATGGACAATATCAAGGAAGTGCTATTCTGTGGTAACAGGTGCTACAGCCAATGGCCAGCAACACACATAATCCCAGACTGGAGAACAGGTAGCTCTGGCCTAGAGTCACATTGTAAGTACTGACAGTCACACCGGGCATGCTCCTACACTTAGCTAACTTGAGCCCAAGTCTGTTGCCTCTTCTACCCAATGACCTGCTATGTGGAAATATTTCTGTACATATAGACAGCTACATATACATATCTGTCTATCCCTATCCCCCTCATACTTGATTAGTGTATCTATCAGTATATGGCACACACACACACACACACACACACACACACACACACACACACACACACACATATATATATATATATATATATATATATATATATATATATATATATATATATATATAGGTAAAATATACAATGATACATAGACTCTCCACGTATATCTACATAACACATTTACATAATGTACACACACAGAAACAGTTAAGGAGGCATCCCTGTTATATGCATTTATATAGCTATATGTGGGGTGTATGAATGGCCCCACATACCCCAGGCTGCTGGGGTTATCACAACAGTTATCCAATGGAACCAGACCAAGGCCACATCAGTACATAATCCACTCACGCACATACCTCTGTGCCTGCAGAATGTCATCCTGTAGACAGACACAGGTGAGAAGGTGGTGTAATTTACAATGGTTGCAACTCATGACTTGGATAGGCCATATAGTCCCTGGCCAAATGTCCACCTATGAAACTGCAAACAGCCACATATGGCCATACTGGTAACTGTACACACATAGTGGGGATATTACCGGGTATCATAGGTTCATATGTGTGTACTAGACTAATGACCCTGGAGCATTTACATGCCTACCACATAGGATTACCCTGGCATCATACCACCTGACCTTAATTCCCAGTACCTCTGTTGAGCAGAGCCACTGGAGTGATCCCCAGGGTGAATTTTCTATTTCCCATCCACTCATCATGATTTCTCTTAAAGAGCGACAGTGAGGTGCTCTGTTTGACATGTATGGGAAGTCTATTCCATAGCATGGGCAGTCTCTGGGTTATGAACCTGTCCCTCCAGCATGCTCTCTTCATTGTGGTAATGAGGTTGAGGTCTCTGGAGCATTTGGTGTGGAGGGATTGGGATTTCTTTAGATGTAGCATTTCTAACAGAGTTGGATCAGACATGGCTTTATAAGTCAAGCAGAGATCACCTCTAAGTAGGCAATATAAGACAGAGAATAGCTGGATTTTTTTGAGTCTGTCCATACAGGACAAGAGTTTAAGGCCTAGGATCCTGTTTGTCAGGTACTTTTGTGGCCTCTGCAGTTGTTGCAGCTGTCTAGTGAGGTAAATGCCAAATGTGGCATTGTACTTGATGATTGGCCTAATGATGGAAGAGTAGAGAGAGACAATGACCTCTTTCTTCCTGGATGCAAAACCCTTAGTAAGGAGATGTGCCACATGGAAGGACTTTCTGACCACAGTGGCAATGTGGTGGTCAAAAGAGAGGTTGCTGTCAACCTGTCTTCCCAGATCTCTTATAACGCCTTCTGTGTTCAGTGGACTACCATCGATGTGCTAATTCATGGGAACCAGGTTTTGCCCAAAGGGGAAGACGGCACATTTTTTGGCATTGAGCTTAAGGTCATGTTCTGACACCAGTCGTTGGCATCAGTGAAGCCTTTCTGGATGATGTCAAAATCACTTGGGCAGTTAATAATGGCTCCCAACTTGTAATCATCTGCAAACTTTGGCAGCCAGAGTCCCTTTGTGTTGGCCTGGACTTTTGAGAAGTAGATACCAAACAGGAGAGGACCCAGGACCAATCCCTGTGGGACTCCACTCATGACTGGTTGGCAGTCTGACTTGAAGTCAACTACTTTCACAGTGTGGGTTCTATCTCTGAGCCGGTTTGCAACCCACCTAATGATATAGGGGTTTATGCCTAGCTTAGTGAGTTTTATGATGATTCCTGAGTAGGGAATGGTATCAAAGGCCTTGGCCAGATCAAGGTAGGCTGTATAAACCACCTTGCCTTCATCCACAGCTCTGGTGAACTCAAAGAAGTCGACCAAGTTGATCAGGCATGATCTACCATTTACAAAACCAAACTGTGTGGGATCCAGAGTTTGGAGATTCCCTATTAGGTCCATGATGATGCTTTCCATAGCTTTGCATATCAGACTTGTCAGGCTAATGGAGCAATAGTTCCCAGAGTCTGTAGTCACTCCACCTTTGTGGACAGGGATGACTATAGCAGTGTGCCACTCAGTAGGGACAAAGCCTGAGGTGAGGATGTGATTGAACAGGGCACACAGGTGAGGTGCCAGTTTACTCTGTAGTTCATGTAGAAACACAGCCAGGGATATTTTCAGGTCCCATAGAAGCTGTATTATTGGCCTTGGACAGTGTTGTTTTAACCTGTGCAGCAGTAATACTGGGTGCCTGGCAATCTACTGGTATTGTGACTGGTCCTTTGTGAGGGAGAGAGGGGTAAAGTTGGCACTGAATCTGTCGGCCAATATATTGGCAATATCTGTTGGCTCAGTATAGGGGGTGCCATTGTGCAGTACCTCAGAGCAAATCTGGGTATTGCCCTGAAGATTCTTTACATAACCATAGAAGGCCTTGTGGTTGTCTTTACTATCTGCAGCAATTCTGCTTTCATAGCTAGCTTTAGAGGATTTGATGAGGGGTCTCAACTTATTGTTGAGGCTGATTAGGGAGTTTATCCAGTCTTGGGACTTCACCTTATTCCGCATCAGTTTCGTCCTTCTATTGTAGAGTTTGTTTATGGCAGCGGACCACCAGATTGGCTTCCTTTTTTGGAGGAGAGCATCTTGGTTCTATTGGGTATGGTGAGATCCATGCATTTGTGTACATGTTCATACAGTACATTGGTGTATGATTCGGCAGTCATGCTACTATTCTCCATTTGCATGGGTGCCATGAAGGCAGCCATCTCTTTTTTTAGGAGCTCAAAGTTAGCTTTGGAGAAGTTTTTCATGGTGGTTACCTTTGTGGTGGGGGGGGGGTGAGGGATGTGGATTTCCAAGGTGATTAGTTTGTGGTCAGATCTAACCAGGGAGGAGTTGACTATTGGCATAGAGCAATGGTAACCCATGTTAGTAATGACCAGGTCAAGGATGTTGCTACCTCTAGTGGGGGTAAGAACAAGCTGGCCTAGGGCATTGGAATTAATGAATTCCAGGAAATGTTGGGCAAGTGTATTGGTACATGAATAGTTTTCCCAGTTGATGAAGGGGTAGTTGAAGTCGCCCAGTATGAGAGTGTAAGATTGGACCCTAATATTCTCCAGGGTGCTTAGGAACATGGAGTGTGAGTCTTGGGACATGGTTGGGAACTTTTAACAGGCTATGACCTGAATTGCTGTCTTACTCAATGTTAGCTGCACCTGAAGTATCTCTGATGCATTATGTTGCGCTACCAGTCTGGAAGTGTGCGCATCCTTTATGAATATGGAAACACCACTGCCTTTGGAGCTTCGGACTAAGTTCTGGGTCCGAAAGGTGTAGAATGAGTTATAGCTTGGTAGTGCAGAGGTGCTTTCTGCTGCCTTGAGCCAGGTCTCTGTTACAGAACAAATGTCGATGTTCTCCATTTTAAGGAGTGCTTTGAGTGAGTACATTTTGAGAATTAGACTTCTAGTGTTGAGCAGCAGGATGGGGCACCATAGGGGTGGCAAGAGCCTTGACCAGTATCTGGAAGCCCAGGGCTGACAGATGCAGGCCATCCCTGTCAAAACATCGAGGTCTGTCAATCATGTCATCCCAGGCAGACATATACTGGATCCCCTTAGAATGACAGCAGAAACTTAGCCAGTTGTTGAAATCAATCATTTTCTGCTTGTACTGTGGTATCATTGTGGGTGATGGTAGGATGCTGCTCAGGGCTAGGGTCATACCAGCCTGGGCTACATAATCAGAGAGCTCTTTCATGTCTCTTTTCATGTAGTCCAGGGAGGTACGTCTCAGGTCATTCGCATCCACATGTACAATGACAGAGTCATATTTGTACCTATTGTTGAGGGACCTGAGTGGGTGCATTATGTGGTGGATCCTAACACCTGACAGGCAGCTGACTGTTATTTTCTCCTTGTTCAACCTAGTGAGTGGGACATCAGTGTGCCTCACTATCAATTCACCTATGACTAGTGTGCTGGGCATGCTGTTTTGCCTTAGGAGCTCTGGTTGAGTGGCACACTGTTTAGGAGAGTTACATGTCTCGTGATTAGTGTTGTGTTATGGTGGTTGAGTGCATTTCTGCCTTGAAGGTCTCTGCTGTTTGGGTAGATTTTTATTGAGAGCCTTCATGAAGGTGGATGTGTGGTTTGTGTTTTTATGTGAAGCAGTGCTGGTGTGTGTTCCAGAGGGCTATGGGTTCCATGTGGTATGGTGCAAGTGTTGACCTTCTCCTCTTGACCAACTGTTGCGGTCTTGACTGGAAAGTGTGTGGCTTCCAATTTGGATATATAAGTGCATCTCTTGCAAGTATGAGTGTTGGGAGGTAAGAGGAGAGGGTTGTCAGTGTACATGAGGCAGTTGCTACATTGCCTCAGGATGCCCAAGTTCACCAGGTTAATAGGAGAAAGCACAGGGAACTGACCTTTAAACATTCCTGGAGGGGGTGGGCATTAATAATAAGTACTGGAGCTGTTTTCTTGTAGAATGTTTAGTGCTGGTAGGACTTTTGTGTACTATAATAATTGCTACAAGAAATTTGGTATGGTAAAGTACTAGACTAATAAGCTAGTAAAAGTGCAGAAGAGGAGAGAACTAGCAGATCTAAGGGAAAATTTGAAGAGCAGAATTTGGCACCTTTCAGAAGCTTACAAACAGTCCTGGATACAGCAAATTTGTATCTGGACAAGACTAGTTACAGGAAAGGCAAGAAACAAGTGCAAATGTGGGCTTTTAAACCAGAAAGTTGGAAGAGATGGACAAACAGCCCAAACAGCCAATAAACTACAAATTTTGGGCCAGAAACCACCCCTCTTGTGGTAGATAGTCTACCTAGTGCTTACCACTCCCACTGGCAAGCTAGAAGGCTTCCCTCCGACACAGAAAGGCTTGGGGGACTCAGAAGCTTACAAACAGTCCTGGATACAGAAAATCTGTATCTGTACTAGACTAGTGATAGAAAAGGTGGGAAACAGGCACAAATATGGTCTTTTAAACCAGAAAGTTGAAAGAGATAGAAAAACTGCCCAAACGGTCAATAAACTACAACATGTTCCTGTTTTCTTTTTAGCAGCTGGCTTAGTCCAGTTTTTCTGACTTTCAACCTTGTATTACTTTGTGTCTATCCCTTCCCCACCTTGAACCTGCACACCTCCCCACCTGCTTCTGCTTAATTACAGAGGTATCATAAAGCCTGATGTGGAAAGGCACCATCATACTCCTTAAGTTTTTGTACATTTAAGTGCATCTGGGTGTTTCCCCCCTTGCTGCAAAGTTAAAGAATAACCTCCTGCTAACCTGAAGATGCCCCTGAAGCTGACTCCTTGCCTGGCTTCATAAAGCTTGAACTCCTAAAGTTTTTGTACTTGTATGTTCAAAATACCTTTTTACTACCTTTCTGTAGTGCCTATAACTGCTTGTTAACCCTCCGGTGTGAGATTTAGTAGCCTACAGCAGACCTAAAGCCACTTCCTCCCTCCACCCCTTTGTCCCCTCATCCTATATCTTATCCCTTTGGAATAGCTTCTTGCCTGCCTTCCCCAGCTGCTATTACTCCCCTGACCCCTAGTCGGCAGTCTTTACCTACACTATATTCTAGCATTAAAACTAACTTTCCCCCAATGTTCTACACCCATTCTTTGGCATTTCAGTACAATTCTACTTCCCCTCTCTGCACATGAGAACCTCACTCTCACTTTACTAAATCATCTACACATATCTGATAAGCTTATATAGTCTGCTGCCCAGTTTTCACTTTAGTAATTTCTGTAATACGCCAAACACGAAATACAGCTGATTGTCTTTTGGCTGAACTTACCTTACTGCCCTTGCCTGCTCCGTTCACCCTGTGGGCTCACTCCACTCCCCTACCCTACCCCCAATTCCCACACACCCCCAGAACACCTATCCTTATACTGCTAGAAGCCACACCCCCACCCCACTTCAACCAATAGCTCGACATATCTCGTTACATACTCAACCATCTGTTACTAATTTACTCACACCTTCCACTATCTATACTTTCCTCATTAAACAAACCCACCTCATGTTTGCCCTTCTATAACCCCTTATTTTCTCATTAGTTACATTCCCACATTTTCATTATGTCAACCCCTGGCTTACTAAAACTCTCTAATTTCCTCCTCTTGCCCATAATTCTTTCTACTCTACTTCTGTCTCATAGTCTCACAGGTTATGAATTCTTAAGCTCCTTTCAATGTCAGCACTCCTTTAAACAAACTTCCCCTTTCTATCAGCCTTACAAACCCGCAATAACATTACATCCTCATCAGCCAACCTTCTCCCACAGTTTCACAGATTAAATCACATTAAGTATTTCCAAACCAGAAAAATAGACCCTATTTTATGTAAACTAGCAAAACTTCCACACAATCCTCAGTACCTACTACTACACGGCGACATTCACCCAAACCCAGGGCCTGGTAATACCTTCTCTGACTCCCATTCTTCCTTCACCTCTATTTCCCATACCCCTTCTTCTTCCTCAAACTCTCTTCTCATTACCCACCTCAATATTTGTAGTTTAAATAACAAAATTACCCAACTTCATGCCCTACTATACTTACATTCTTTTGACATCCTATGTCTCACAGAAACCTGACTAAAGCCAGTTACTAAAGTCAATGATATCATCCCTCCAGGTTATAACATCCTTAGAATTGACAGTCCTAACAAAAAGGGTGGGGGATAGCGATATTGTTTAAATCTGAACTACAGGTAACCTCACTAAACACTCAACCTCCCTCACCTAGCAATGCTGAAATCTTAATATCTAAGCTCCAAATTATTGCTAATAAATCTATATTAATCATTTGCTCTTACATCCCCCCCAGGCAACAACATAAGTACTCTTGAAAATATCCTTAACTGGCTTTCCACTTCATTCCCACAAGAAACCATTCTCCTTGGAGACTTTAATATTGACTGGAACTTTTGTATTTCTGAAAAACCTACATCTCACATTAATCTCTATGGCTTCTATCAAACTATCACTGACCCTACCAGAACCCATAAACCCAGCAACAAACAAACTACCATAGACTGGATACTAGTCAACAATAACCCCCAATCTTACAAAATAGGCATATTTCCTGATGATATTAGTGACCACTCTCTTACCTTTATAACTAGACAAAAGACCACCATTCCCACTCAACTAAACTTTAGAACCACCTGGAATAAAAAGAACCCGAACCTAGGTAACTTTCAAGCAGAGGTAAAAGCCTGCAATTGGTCACTCCTAAAATATCTACCTTTCAGTGAAGCAGTCTCTTTTTTTAACAATACATTCCTAAAATTCCTTGAGCACCATGCCCCCTCTTGTACTATTAAAATTAGGAACAAACCTGCTCCCTGGCTTTCAAATGAGACTAAATAAAAAATGAGACTGAGAGATAAAATCTGGAATATATGGAGAAGTACCAAAGACCCTATTGATCATTTAAACTTTAGTCAGCTCAGGAATGCCACTACAAAATCAATATTCCTTGATAAAAAAAACTATTACCTTAAATTCCAACAAACCCAATATATACACCCACAAAAATTCTGGTCAGGATTAAATAAAATACTCCATCCTGGACAAGCCAAAACACCTACCTTCTCTAACTTGACTCATAATTCTCCCAACCAAATTTCTGATATTTTTAACATTTGTTTTCAGAAACTGTTCAATCTTTAGCAAACACCTTACCACCTGTTACCACCACTGACCCATCCATGCCAACCACTGACTCATCCTTACCAACCACCCTACCCCAAGTATTACAACTGCAGCCTGTCCCAACATCTCTTATACACTCCCTATTTCTTAAGCTTAAACAATGCACTCCATCAGCTGACCTCCTCCCAGATGAATACCTTCAAATGGCAATTGGAGTGCTTGCCTACCCTGTTTCCATCTTAATTAACAGAACCATTACAAAAAGTTCAATCCCATCCCTCTGGAAAGTCTCATATATTATCCCACTGCATAAGGGTGGGAACTCAAATGAACTCTCAAACTTCCACCCCATAGCCCTACTTTCCCCCTTAGCAAAAATTATGGAGAGATGTATTTACCATCAGCTACTTGATGATCTCCTCCAAAACCACCTGCTAGTTGACTGCCAGCCTGGTTTTAGGCCTTTCCATAGTACTACAACTGCTCTACTATCCTTTTCTGACTGCATTAATAAAAATCATAACAACAGCTTACTGTCCTCAGCCCTCTTTACTGACCTCTCAAAAGCATTTGATATGGTTAATCATCAATTACTGTTAAACTCACTCAAATCATTTTACTAGATACCCAGACAGTTAACTGGTTCAAGTCCTATCCAGAAAATAGGCAACAAGCAGTCCTCTGGGAAAATAAACTATCTACTCTTCTCCCTATAATGCTTGGAGTCCCACAAGGCTCTATTCTGGGACCCCTTCTCTTCACTATTTTCATAAATGATCTGAAAATCTCCCTTCCACAAACCACCTGCATACAATATGCCGATGACTCAACATTAATATGTTCAGCCTCCTCACGTGCTGGACTTCATTTGAGTACCCAAGCAGTATTTACCTTAGTTGAAAACTGGTTCCATCAACGCTGTCTCCTCCTTAACTCCAAAAAAACTAAATTGGTACTATTCTCTCCCACTCAGAAGTCTCCTGCTATCAACTTCACAATTACATCTAATAATAGTACTGTAATAACTCCGGACACAGCCAACAAACTTTTAGGTGTAACAACTGATCATAATCTAAACTTCGACACACATATCAACCTAACCATTAAATCAGTTAATAAAAAAACTTGGTTTCTTCTACAGACTTAAACCTTATCTCACACCTCTAGCTAGGACTGCTATTGCCCGAACTCAATCTTCACCCTTCTCTATGCATCCCCAATCTATACCAACTTATCAAAAAATAATCTTCATAAGTTGGAAACAGTCTATACTAACATAGCTAGATTTGCCACTGGTGCCCCTTTTCAAACCCGCCACTGCCAAAATCTTAAATTGCTGGGATGGCTGGAATTGCAAAGCCAGATTCTTATCCAGCAACTTACTACTATACACAAGATCTTAGAACATCCCACAGATACACCCATACTCTCTACCCTTATCTGTCCATATAAAAATCTAACAACCCTTCGATCAGCTAATAATGTACTAGTAGCTACCCTAAAGTCCAACAACAAATCTGGAGAACTTGTTCTCAAACTATATTGGTAACTCTGGGAACACTCTTCCAACTGAACTAACAGCCCTTTCTTCTACCCCACTTTTCAAGAAGCAATTAAGAATCTTCCTTAAAGCCCAATGGCTTTGCCCATGCACAAACCCTGACTGACACTTTCTCCCCTAGCAGGACCATTCTTTACTATTTATCTTTACCATGCTATTTCAGGTGCTCTGATATTCTCTCTTAATTCCTACTGTAGTAGGTCACCTCCTAAGGTTTGGTAAACTTTATAAACAATGCTACCCTCAAAAAATGTTTTATTAATCCTTTTACTCAAAAATTTTAACTTATTTAGTCAGGTATGTTGGTATGCTACTGTAACAGTACTATATAAATGTTCCTGTATTTGAAATGTTTTACCTGTCTGACATTATCTGTATTGTATATGGTCAAGATTTCTGTCTTGTAAATTGTCTTAATGTGGAGCTTTTCTCCCTAGGCCTCCGCTGAAAATGGACATACATCGAGTCGGACTATCCCGGTCAACAAATGTAAAATAAAATTAATAAATAAATAAATAAAATACATTTTTGGGCCAGAAACTAATCCTCTTGTGGTAGATAGGCTACCTAGTGCTTACCACTCCCACTGACAAGCTAGAAGGCTTCCCTCAACACAGAAAGGCTTGGGGGACTCAGAATTTTACAAACAGTCCGGAATACAGCAAAACTGTATCTGGACTAGACTAGCTATAGAAAAGGCAGTATTCAAGTGCAAATATGGTCTTTTAGGTCAGAAAGTTGAAAGAGATGGAAAAGCTGCCCAAATGGCCACTAAATTACATTTTCTGGGCCAGAAACCACTCTTGTGGTAGATAGGCTACCTTGTGCTTACCAATCCCACTCATAAGCTAGAAGCTTCCCTCTAATTCAGAAAGGCTTGGGATGCTCAGAAGCTTATAAACAGTCCTGGATACAGCAAATCTTTATCTGGACTAGACTAGTTACAGGAAAGGCAGGGAATAAGCTTAGATTTTGTTTTAGAGAAAAGCAGCTAAAACAGCACTAAAAACAATTCAAGTATAGTGCAAGCTAGCACACTTGAGTATGTAGCAATATTAAAGCAAATACAGTTTAATAAATGCAATTTATTCAAACTGTATTCTGAACTGAATTCAATTAATGTTTTATTCAACTCTGAACAGTTAAAAAATGACAAAAATATACCTATCAGCTGAGAAGCACATTCAGAACAGAAGGAGATTCTAGCACCTTTTTTTAGTAAGGTGGAAAGGGAGAAATAAGAAACAGAAGATAATTCAAGGTTAAGTGGGTTGGTCTTCTCAAATGTTCTCTTTGTATTAGGTAGAATAAGCTAATGACACTAGACTGGGATAGAGCAGGGATAGAGCTGAACAGTTGGGACTGGTAGGAGTGTCTGAAATCAAAATATGATCTCACTGTCCTCAGTTGAGTGAGCAAATGAAATGGACCCAGGAGCAGTGTTCAAACACAAATTGACAGGAGGGGTGGGTAATTCCAAAACCACCAAGTATAATACCACAACAAGAACAGGGAGGGAGGGCAGGAAACTAGCTGCAGAGAGACATAGACCACAATATTCAGTGAAACAAATAAATAAACAGAAAAATAAAATGCAGCACTATCTTTAACACAATATTCAATGAAACAAATAAATAAACAGAAAATAAAATGCAATACTATCTTTAACACTGCAAGTATGTACTTATCTCAGTTTGTAATACAGTTGAAGTAGGTATATAGCAGCCAGCAAAACAGCTCAGATATTCAGCAGAAATAAATTCACAGATATGAGATTAACACTTATAAGCATAGAGAAAACATTTAGACTAAGAGTTCAACACCGAATATCAATGAAGTGAAAACAATAACCCACTTCTAGGGCAATAGATACCATAACGGTACCAAGCAGTATAATTCTGCAGGCCACACATGTGTTTAACACAAGGCCAGTTTCATACTTCACAAATACTGTGCCTTCATCCATATATACAATAAATATAGCACGTGGTATGTGTGATAAGTACTGTGAACTATAATGTGTAATAGTAGATAGATAGGGGTTCTAATCTCACATCATCCAACGTGTGTGTGTGTGTGTGTGTGTGTGTGTGTGTGTGTGTGTGTGTGTGTGTGTCTACATGTATCCCTTTGTATCACTTCAGATATGCCCATCTGGCCTACCTCTTTGCAATGGTTATGCATTTTAAGGCCCTGTGACTAGCTGTTGGCCTCTACATTGGCCTCCTTTACAAGGCCTGCTGATGTCATCTGCCTTAAGGGTGCTGGCTGACAGTATAACATTACATAAACTCTGTGGTGCATATAATAAGTCCTGCGAGCTGTAGAGTATAATAGTAGATAGGTAGGGGTTCTAATCTCACATCAGCCAACTCTGTGTGTGTGTGTGTGTGTATAAATGGGTCTAGTTTGACCCATTGAATTTACACATTCGAATTTCACTTACCTGAGACCACTTCTTCTAATATTCATTACTCTGAAAGCATGGACTGCCAAAATCCTTTCTCTGTGAACAGAACCACTTGGCCACCATGAGTAAATACCTAAACAGACCAAAATTAAACCCACAAAAGTGGGAGGCTTCGCCCCCCCACACCTGCCCTACTTAAATATATCAACTCCGAGATAGCATTACATTGAAGAAAGGGCAAAGTTCACCATGGTGGTCAAGTGTTTCCTTTCACAGGGAAAGCATTTTGGCAGTCCATGCTTTTGGAATAATGCAGATTTGAAGAAGTGGACTCGGGTAAGTGAAATTCCAATAAATGTAAATTCAATGGGTTGAAGTAGACCTGTATAAATACATCCTTTTACAGCTCTATGGACATAACGCTATGGGCTATCTCCATGCAATGGTTATGCATTTTATGGGCATGTGACTAGCTGCTGATCTCTAAATTACTCTCCACCACATAAGCATAACTTATGTCTGCCATCTTCTAGATTTGTACGTTCAGAAAACCCAAGTGACACATATCGAGATTAACAGACTTTGTCACAAAGTATGAATGCATAATTACACTGACTGCCCCCATTGTCCCTGCTACAGTGGCATACACCTGAACACACATATGCTATGGAAACAAAGAACAAAAACAATGCCCTTTTTAAACATTCAGAAATATGTCCTAATTTTACCAGTTTCAAGTTTGGTATATTGGAGAGAGTTAAAAGGAACATTAGAGGAGGTGATTGGGGGAATAAGTTAGAAACTAGGGAACTGCACTGGCAGTTGACATTAAATGCAATAGAATCCCCAGGTATTAATGAATATTTATCTCTACAGCCAGTGTTAAAACAGAGAGCTAGGAAATTGTAATTTAGAATGTGCATTATTGAAGTAACATTCATGTGTCTATTTTTAGTCCACACACACAGTATTTTTCTGGATATAAACCTTAGATGTATTGTAGTCCTGCTAATACACTTTTTGAGTATGTACATTTTTTAATATTTTTAGAGAACTGTATTTTTAAATGTTAATTGGACACTAATTAAGTACACAAGTGTATATAAGTGTAAAGAGGAGGGAAACACAACCGTTTGATAAAGTTTTGTATGGCTACAGACGAAAGTGCTTACTTTACTGTTGGATTTTTGGAGGTTACTACCCTTGCTGTGGAATTTTGTTAAAGAATGGTGGAATAAACTTTATTGTGCTTGGATTACATCTTTGTGCTTGGAATAATTTTATGGTGCTTTGATTCATCAAGGTGAGCAGACTGTTATTTCCTGGGATTGTGTTTTTTTAAAAGTTTGTTTTTTTATCTACAATCCTGGTGCTCGAGTATCTTGCAGGAATATCAGTTTAGTCTATTCACATTCTTACTTTGTACGAGAAATACATAAACACTGTCATTGAGTTTGGGCCTTTGCCCCCCCCCCCATTAATTATGGCTTTGTCCTAAGTTCTTTCTGCAAGAGGTTGACAGGTATGTTAGGCATAGCTCTCAACCAAATAGGGACAAATATCAACAGAAACAGGAACTTAGCCAGAGTACATCAGGAACATTTAGGGTCAGTTTTACAATGTTAAAAATAATTATGTGAGAAATGGACAGAATGAGAGAAGGTCAATTACAGTACATAATTTGATGTTACAGGGGTGTACACCTTCCCTTATTGTCAGTATATTCTACATGTAATCCACTAGCTTTACTGCAACAGCTGACCATTGTAGGTGGGATTGACAGGGACAGGGCTGAGATGTGCTTGAAATCAGGGACAGTTGAGTGGCATGCGTGTAGGTGTAGGACAGCAGAGTATCAATGACATGCCATCACCATAGATCTAAGACAGGCTTATTGCTGTAATCCCTATTCCTCATACCTCCATCCTCCTATCTGCATCCTGTTATATGGAGAAATCTATTACATACCTGGCGGAGTGCAGTAGTCCTTTGCTTACAGTAATCTTTTGATAATACACTCTGTGTGTGTGTTAAGTCTCATACAGACTTGTCCCCCATAACCAGCTGCTTGCCTTTTAAAGGTACTGCTCATTAGCTGCTAATTGCCTCTCCCCCAATCTGTGGCTCAGAATTGCTAATTGCAGCCAAAGCAGCTGTATTGCACTATCATTTGCCAGTAACATGCCACCACAGTGCAATATATATACAGACTTCATGTAGGCCTTGGCCCCTGTCTTAGTTTTTTAGATGGACATTGCTGACATGTGGAGACGATAGCATCACATTGGGTAGGTACAAACACCATCCTCTGCAGAGATTTATGAAATATGTCCACAGTTTTGCCCCATACGTGAGGTCAGTGTCTCATACCATTGTAGTCATCTGGCAGTGCACTGGCAATCATTGTGGGCTGAAGTCAGTAATGGAAGAGACATGTGTGTGTCACACTTTATACCTGTCAGACTATGCATGTTACTGCAATAGCTGTTATTCTATCAACTTACTATCTTTGAAGGGGCAAACTGTTAAATATGCCCCTATTTCTGGGCCTTTGCCCCACCTCCCTCTATTAAATATGGCTGTGTCCAGATCCATTGTTCTAGGAGATTGGGAGGTATGGTAGGTCTGTAGCAGCTACCTTTATATGCAACTGTGATTGCTACTGGCTGCAGCTGCGGGTGCAGCCTGCAACACATGGGGGGAGTGTAAACACTTTGGTGGACAGCAAGCTGTATGTGTAACTGTGGCAGCTGTGTCAGGCCTGTTGTTATGGCAGAGCTAGGGCAAGGGTATTCTGTACAGTGCAATCAGGGCATATGATTAAGGTATGTTTGCTATGCAACACTGCGACTAACAGAGTAGTAGGCAACATATAGTTAGGCTATATGGATATGTGTATTGTATCTCTGCCTGCAGGCCTTTGTCTTGCAAAACTGGGTAGCAGTTAATTAAGTAGCCATAACTTGTGGGGAGTATGATTGCATGACTCAGTCATTACTTGCTGTCTTCACAATAATGTAATTGCAGTGCGACACAACACTGGATTCAAACCCAGGACTGTGTGTGGCAAAATGTACTGCATGCAAGATATTTAACAGACTAAGCTACTGAGACACTGTAACTGAATGTGTATTTGCAGGATATATGTGCACATATACAGGCTGTGAGAAATATTTCTACGTTCTGAGTATGTGCACGGCTTTATATGGTTGTATTTCTGCACCAGGGTCCCAACTGTACATGTACTTTGCCATTGCTGCCTTAGCAGGTGTCTTTCCACAAATTGCTGATAAAAGGGCACAGATACCTGCTATCATAGGCCTCACTTACAAACCATTAGTATGTCTTCATTATTATTTATTATTGCACCATAGTCCAGGGTACACTCCCAGTTTTCACATTAGTTTTTTTATTTGAGTTACATGCAAAATGTCTGTAAGTAGCAGGCAGTATGTTTTACTGGAAACACCTGTTTAACCTAAAGCCTACATGGAATGTATGAACTGGCTGCATCAACCTTGAACAAACACTCTAGGCATACAACCATATCAAGTTACACATTATTTATTTAACTTTTAATAAACTAGAAGACAGCACAAGAGCAAAACAATGAAGGGGTAAAATACGAAGATGTAATGTCCCATAAACCAGATAGCTCCAATCTCAGCAAGTTCAAAACGGACAAAGTCGAATCTGATAAAAAATATATATTTATTGCAATAACAGGTTAGCGCTTTCACTAAATAGCTTCTTCAGACCTTTAAATAAAGGAACTCTACATTAATTTAAATACACAGCATGGCGGGAAATGCATGAACATTCCTTAAAGTGACATGCAAACATATCCTTACACCAATTGCTTATTAATAGAATGTAACATAAGTCTAATAACCATTCAAAAACTCATAAAATCAATTATATATATAAGATATATAAAATGTAAGACTCTAAAACATAAAGGTCTACAAGAAGTTTATACCAACAATCAAACCATGACTGACGATAGAATCTAATTAAAATTATATATATATATATATATATATATATATATATATAAAAACATATATAGAAAAACATATAAAAATATATAAAGGAACCTACCATCACTATATATATAACTAATAAAACAAGATGAAATTAATTAGCCTCTTATCTTCCTCATTCTCAGGAAGGGTTGTATCGGGACCTTCCCATTAAGTCCAGGGGGCATATCGGACCTTAACCTCATAATCCAATTTGTTTCTCTGGCCTCAGTAAATGTTTCAACAT
This sequence comes from Protopterus annectens, assembly GCF_019279795.1. NCBI lineage: Eukaryota > Metazoa > Chordata > Ceratodontiformes > Protopteridae > Protopterus > Protopterus annectens. Next base: position 640,422,750 of record NC_056735.1, on the reverse strand, counting down.
CCCCTCCTCTAATAGTTCTACATATCTTCTCTAATATTTTAAACTTGAAAGAATGTCCATCACCTCTATCAAGAACATGTTTGGCTAGGGCTTTGTGAATAGTGCCTATCCTAATGTGAGAGACATGTTCACGTACTCTATCCCTGAGGCATCTATTAGTCTTCCCAATGTACAATTACATGTCTATCACATTAGGATAGGCACTATTCACAACGCCCTAGCCAAACATGTTCTTGATAGAGGTGATGGACATTCTTTCAAGTTTAAAATATTAGAGATGTAGAAGAGTTAGAGGGAGGAGATTAAAACATTGAAATGAATTATGAAAACAAGACACATTATGAGACCAAACTAAGATTCGGGTTGAGACTTAATGGAAAGAGGAATTCATGAATTTCCTGAGAATGAATGTATAAATCCTTAATTAATTACATATAGATTGATTAGTAATATATAATATATTTATATATAATTCTATATATTTTATTTGTTTCTATATATGCTTTATATATTTTATATATTTATATTTATCCTTTATGTTTTATGATTTTTATGGTATAAAATTTATATATACTTGTAGATTTTTTTTGCACATAGATATTTGATTATATATATTTTTGATTTTATTGTAGATTGATATATTTATTTCTATTATAGATTATATGTTATTATATATTATTGTGATATGTAGAAAATATTAATATATTTTATCACTTTATATTTTGTATTTTACTTTTTTAAATGCAGTGTCTAAATATGATTTTTGTCTTTATTTCTTAGTTTTGCTTTCTTTATTGTAACTATTTATATTTAAATATTTTTTTTTTACTTGATTTATTTTTTTTGGCTGAGACTCTTATTTTTTCTATTATTTATTTTATCTTTTTTCTTCTTTTTTACCCTTTATTTTTTTTCTTTACATTTGTTCTCTTTTGTTTAATTTTTTGAACTTTTTGTTTTGTGCTTTGGATATTTACTCCAAGCGTAAATTTATTTTGTTTATTTTTAACTTTTTTTTTATTATTATTATATTTATTTTATTTGTTATGCTTATACATTCTATTTTATTTTAATATTTTTAACATTCCATTTTTACACACATTTTTTATTTTACTTAAATTATTATATTAGAGATATGAATTTAATTGCTGAAACAGTTTGCAGTTGCCTGTTCATGTGCATTGTTTAATATTACAATTGTTAACTATTCACTTATGTATTTTTTTATTGTATTTTATGTTATACTGTGTTATATGTACTTTATTAATATAATGATTCTTATTTGGGCAACATGCTGATACACTGGCACTATTTGGGATACTAATACTTCAACCTCACCATAAGCCTCTGTGTACTGCCTGATAATTTCAACAGACATTAACACTGGGATAGAACTAGATTGCTAATAAGTAATATGATTTGGCTAATCAATTGTGTGGTGACATATACTGGATATACAGTTTTAACAAACTGATTTATGAGCTACTTTGGTGTACTATACTGTGTGATATAATATTCAGGTATATACATTATATGATTTACAATATAGTATTACATGATGATTTAACCAGTATATGAGTTGATGAATTTTATCAGATATTGAATCGACATAATAATAGTATAATTGATATGTAACCTTATCATTGTAACAATATATTACTTTTGTGTTTGAAATATTTGAGAGCTCAACAAACAATGCCAACATATTGTGAATTAGATTGACTACATAACCTTTATTATACATATGACAGAGATATCGACAAGCATTGTGTGAACAATATTGTATTAGTTACATATTACTGCAATACACTTGTCAGCACAATACAAAATTACTTTAATACAGTTTGCATGTTGTGGAATGAAGATATTATATATAACTGACTAATTTGGTATCATTCACAGATGTAGCTCAAATTAATATGGTATTAACAATAACTTGTAAATTGTATTACTTTTGATGTGTACTTATTTTATTTGTTTTGGGTTGGTTATTGGTATATACTTTGGAATAGTTTTGTTGCTGTTTTTTAATGTATTTGCATTCCTATTTATTGCATTATATAATTTTATTTTATTTGTTTTATAGTTTTATGTATTTTCCAGTTTATGTTTTTTTATTTGCATTTGTTTATTGTTTCACTTACAATTTTTAACAGCTAGAGTTGCCACATTTATTGTACTGTAGACTTTTATTATTTATACTGTAATTTGTATTGCTTTATTGTTTGTTGTTTTTATTCATTACAGCTTATATATATTTTGCAGTTTGCATTAAACAGTTTTTGCAGTATTTGTATCAGGCACTTTATTGTACATACTTTGATTTTTGCAGCAGCCAAACCAGCATTTACTCTACTTACACCACATTATAGCTTTATGACAAACCATGGATAATGATGTGTGTAGAAACAGATTCTTCCATACCCTGTTGGGAGAGCCTCACCATACCTGCAACAAATATGTGGAGATGATCAGAATAGATATTGTCACGACTAGCCAGTCCCAGACCTCCACGTTGTCCTCTGAGCCCTGGAAACCTCCCTGTAGCAGCCGGTCTTCATGTTTTTTTCATTAAGAGTCTGACCATGACCCTGGAGTCCAGCATCCCCCAACATTGCACCCGAAAGTGTGAACCCTATTGGGCAAAGTATTGCCTGTTTTTTTCTCCCTTACACACCACTGGGCAACATTTTACAATGTTTAGCAGGGTGCAAACCAGCACAGCTGAGCTGAGCAGTGAAAAAAGTCATGGATCTCTATGCTTAGCAGTGAGCAAACCAGCTAGGCAGAACCAAGCAGTGCATACATATTTTCAGCCATTATTGTGTTTATGCAGTGCTTAGCATGTCTTAGCAGAGCTTAGCAGAGTACAGCAGGCCAAAAGGTAAAAATCATTGGTATAATTTGTATTTTTAAAGTAAATTACTTATTTCCCTTCCATGTATTCAAACCCTGCACCTACTGCTCATGAGACTGTGCCTCTACCTGTTTAACTATGAGGATAAGTGGAATTCTTCTATACCTTTACATATGCCTCTACCTATAAGCACTGCTGAGCACCTCTCCATGCCATGCAAACCTGCTCATATATGCTTAAACATGACATATAAATAAATAATTAAATTGCATCCAGTTTCTATTTTAAATGTTTGGCAGGTGCCTTGGCATCACTTAGCATTGCTGTCCTCTGCTCCGTGCAAACACGCTTTTTAAAACAAAAGAAAAAAAACAAAAAAAAAATACTTAAAACTATAAAATAAACATTGGCATAATACAGATGGACAGTGCATGGAGTGTCTTACTCATCTGTGGACACAGTTGGCACTACACTCCCTACACTGATTGAATAACCATGCTCCATGGCTCTCACTTAATCTTCTATCTTCTGTTACCTTAGTATTTCTAAAAGAATCTTACTCAGAAGAATGCTACTCCTTATGGATGTTTAGTTGCCAATTACTGGGGCATAAGAAAGTATCGGTGCTTGATCGTTCCACTATACATCTGCCAGATAGTTTCAGCAATAACACTTCCTGATGTTGCAAAGATCAGTGCCCTAAGTGCCAGTAATATCTAACACACCAGGGTCTTTTCCATTACTCTGAAAATTAGGAAGGTTATGGTTCAGTGCAGCTCTTACAAACCACATAATCACCAAAACTACATAATCACCAAGATTTAGTGGTATAAGAAACCCATACTTTCCATGTATTGAACAACTAAGTCATCCTAGCACAGCTCCATTACCACAGACCATCCTCATTTTGTCAGTAAGTACCTTACCTGGAGGTTATCATAGAAATCTACCAAGGATAACTACATTGCAACTTATTAAACTTCAGATGACATGTAATGCTTGCTGTAATACAGCTGATACCAACGCACTAAACCTCTGCTTCTTCACAACTGTTCCTCAGAATACGTCTGAGAACTTGACAAGTAGAATATCTTGAATACCAAGGAAGAACAAGAGCTGTGTCCATATTCCAGAAACCCCTTGAGGATTTTCATAGCCTCTGGTATGCTTACAGAGATTTTACTCATTGTTTCTTGTAGTCTACTATGTTGCAAACCCATAACAATCAGTTGACCATGCAAGTTATCAAAGTCTAAACTGATTTCTGTTGCCGCACTGGGAAGTGATGTCACTCATTCATAAATGCCAGTACTGGAACTTAGCTATCTCAAGGCAGAGTTCCAACTCAAGATGTCCAAGCCACTGATACCATAAAGACCAAAATTGAATAAACTGTCATCCTAGGCTTTTGTGGTCTTTATGTGCATTTCAATATATCCTAACAGTATCCTTTTTATTATGCTTCACGAGGACTGTGGGAAAGAGCTGAAAAAACATGGAGCAAACTTAAAAATCAGGATCATCAACCCTGTCCCCTTTTCTCATTTTCTACATACATTTGGGGTGTCATGTAAACTCTCACCATCTTTCTCTCTTGATTCAGTACCATTCTTCTACCTTCTTCGACAGTCATGCCTGACTATCACACAATCTAGCTACTTCTTTGCCAAATGCCCTCTTATTTCCTTTTTTCTGTCACAAATCTGGTTCACCACATTGTCTTCTGCTTTCCTACATATATGTCCAATCCACTGTGATTTGTTCTCTTTGACGTTCTCTGCAATTACAGCTACTTTGGATTCTGCTATGATGTTATAATTTCTTCATCTGTCTCACAGTGTGCACCCTACTATCAATCTTAGACACTTCATCTCCATTAATCCTAGCTTCCTCATCCGCTTTGCCTTCACTGCCCAAATTTCTCTACTAGTCACACCAGTGCTTTTATACCTTATTTTTCAGCTCCCTTAGCAATTTTATGTCAGACACACTATCCCTGACATTGTTTGCCAGTTGGTTGCAGCCCCTCTGATTCTAGCTTTGACCTCATCATTCATACTTATCTTCTCCTTAATTTTTCCTCCAAGATACTTGAAACTGTTAACCTGTTCCAGTATATTCCATCCTTTGTCAATTTTCAGTTCCTTTTGGTTTTCCCCATTTGCTGCCATGACAGGTGTCTTATCTCTACTCAGTTTCATCATGTGTGTTCATTATCATGAGTCTATTTGTAAAGCCACACTGTCTGCATACAGCAGCTTTGTTGATCTTTCTCCTGCAACCTGTTTGCTAATATACTCAGTCATTTGTATGAATAGCAGTGAGCTTAGAGCTGATCCCTGATGTACACCCACTCTCACTGTGAACCCTTTTGTGTGTCTGAACACTGTTCACACTTGTGTCATTAAGTTTTTTTTACATAGCCTGCACTAATTCTAATAATTTTTCAGGTTCTTCAAACCATCAGAGGACTGCCCAAATCAGGTGCCTTAGGACATTGTCATATGCTTTCTCCAAATCTAGGAATAACTTTTCCTCATCGCTAGCATCTTCTCAACTTTCTGTCTCACTGAAAATATCAAGTCAGTTGTGCTAAATCCTGATCTGAAATTGAGCTACTAATCTCCTATCTTACTTTCTACTATTTTGCTCCTCCAGGACTTTCATGCAGTAGGAAAGGAGTTTGATACCTCTTTACTGTTCACATTACTGAATATCCCCTTTATTCTTTTATGCTGATATTAGAATGCTTATTCTCCAGTCATCTAGTATACACCTTTCTTTCCATCCTGCAGTGAGTATCCTTTGGAATCAGTTTTCCTCTGACTCACCCAGCATCTTGAACATCTCTACTGTGACATCACCTGAGCCTGATGCTTTCCATTACTTCATAACTTGGAAATATCTGCATTTTGACAGTCAGAATTCTCTGCTTAATGTAAACTGAGTCTTTCTCCAGCAATCCCAACTCATTTGGCTGCACAAAATTCCACCAAAAGGGAGCAGGCAGGCCCTCTTAATGTAAGATGGCTAGTTTGAGAGCATAGTGATACCAAACAGTCTAGATTCAGCAGGCTTGAATCCAGGCTATGATATCTAAGGCAAGGAAACAGAATTTCTAGATGGGAAGGAGTAGGGGAGAGTCACTTAAAGGTTAAAGTGAGAGTGTTTAGTAGTATACTATTAGATGGCCTGCAGTGGTACCACCATCTGCACAAATTTGCAGCTCTTTGAGCAGCTATGAAAAGTGGTAGACTATAGAGAGTATTTCCTATAGAGGATGTTAAACTGGAGAGGTTTGCTCATATGCAAGCATGATGCGCAAACATGAGATTTTTATACGAGCAGAATGAAAGACTTTATTATAAAGTTAGACCCTCAGGCCAATTAGATAAAAGCACAATAAGCCGTCGACCAGTAGTTCCCAACTTGGATGGGTTGAATTTAGCTCTCTGCTACTACCAGAGTGCAAAAGAACCCTTTTAAAGTAAAACACACTGCTTTTGTGCTCGAGCAGTAACACATGCTTTATAACAGAATTCGGAATGCCTGCAATATCAGAAATCCTAGGAAATATGTTCACTAACCCTGAGAAAGGTTCACAACACACAAAAAGTATGCAAAATGTAGAAATATTTTGGCAGATTCAGGAGAACTTTGACAAACTCAGAACAGCTTTTGCATAGTCTCTGAGCCTGCTTTTCACCCCACACTCTTAACAATATTAACATTTCTTGCCCTACTTTGTTCTTCCCTCGCCTCCATTTTTTGAATTCCTTAACACTAATCACATGACCTATTATCTATCTGACAAACCCACTAAGGCACCTCTTCAAATGTTTAATGTTCAATATTTACTAGGGGACTTCCAAGACGGCTGCACACTGAGTAACAGCTTCCAGTATGAAAAAAAAGAAAAGTGCAGGAATTGATTAGAACTGGGAGTACAACGAAAATGAACCAGAGACTGGAGTTGGAAGCTGGGGATCAACAGGAAGAAAACCAGCAACTTGGAAATTAATGAATACATTTTGGATTACAAAGCATCAATCGCATTTGTGAAATATGGCAGAACAAGAAAACCTGGAAATATTGTACTTGTTGATTTTGATAGATATGTAGTAGACTCCAAAGGATATGCCCTACTTCATGTCATTAATATCTAGAAGAACATTAAGAAGAGGGGAGGAGGAAGAAAAGAGGTAACTAAGCAAAAGAATAGCTGCTATTAAAAATATTTTTATAAAGCAAGAGATTTACTGCACGAGATATAATAATACTGTGTCAGTTATATTTGCGTTTAATAGAGATACTAAAGTAATCAGGTGCCCTTTTTTTCTTTCTCCCTTCTTTCTTCTTTTTCAGTTTTCAGAAAATGTAAGCAGTGCAATGTAAAAAGAGAAGAAACCCTGGACAAAAGAAAATTATATATGTAAAACTGATGTCTTTCAAGTGGAAGCAAGTAAATAAAGTAACACTGAATGTAATGAAAAGTTTTCCTTTAGCAAGTAAATGTTCACAGCACAAAATGAGAAGCTTGTAGCCAAAGGCAACTCTGTATCTGCTTCTCATGTTTCTATGAAGAAAAGCTGGTACAGCAATCAAAACAGAATACTTTTTTCTTTCAGAGCAAAAGATAATGGTTTCTGAAAGCATTCAGGTTGTTTCCTACATCTTGGAGTGGAATAAAGATAAGACAAAAACAGACAGCACTTAATGTAAGTAGAAGCACAGGCTGTACAATGCATCTTAGTATGGATACATTTCATTATAGGTCAATTCAGGCCTGCAAGTGTAGCTGTCAGTCTGAGACAATTGTTCCTATTAGGAAGGATAAACCTCATTATTTGAAGATGTACATATATTTTTGTGTGTTTATGTTAAGCAAATAAGTTCTGGAGTATTCTATGGGCATGTTTCTTTTCATTTGAAAGTTTTCATTAAAGCAACAAGTCTTTTAAGATGTGACATAGGTTCAAATAGCATTGTCAGGAATTAACTGTATAAAAGATCAACTGCCAAATATTAGCGGATGCATGTTACACAATAGCTGAAACTAGGCATTTTAAAGATAAGTTGTTATACATAACAGGTAGGGATAATAATTTCTTATCATAATGGACACAGTTTCCATATTATCTTAGAATAGTTAACTATATTAAAAATGCAGAATGTAAAAATCTATGCTGCAGGTGACATATTTGGAAAGACCTGAGCATGTGAATTTGATAAAGAAATGATTTCAGGATGGTTATTCAGCAAAATTGCTGGGACAAATGAAAAGGGGAGTACTTATATACATTGCTAGAGGAGCTCTAATAGTGATAGAAACTTCAAAGAAACAACCAGAGTGAGCCACCAATTTGAATATCCTCTTTACTGAGTACAAATCCAAGTTAAGCACTTTCATCCCCCAACATTACATGGGACTTCTTCAGAACTAAAAATCATATTGCTTTACCAGTTAAAATACCCTATCAAATTAATCAATGAACCAAATATCCAATTAAGAACAATTAAAAATTGTAACCCTCAATATGTCTATGTTTCAATAAACAATTAATGCATTACTGTATTCATTCAATCCAGGATACACAAAGGCATTCAGCCTTAACTGCCATTTTAGCTGACATAATTCAAGATGTTCAGGTACAAATTTACCTTGGACAAACTGTTGTATCACAGAGAACCCAAATAAATATTCATTGTACTGAGTAACATTCTTACATAAAGCATTAGTTTGTTTAGCATTTTTAATGTATGAAAGATGTTCATACATTCTTTCTCTTAGATGTCTGGATGTTTTTACTATACAGAATAGACATTTTTGTGGAATGTGTAGACATTGCCCCTATATAATTACAATGGGGTTAAAATGTAAACTGGCTGACTTTCAGTTTATAATGGATGGACATTTTACATGTCAATTACAAAATGCTGTGCATGTAGCAAAATGTTTATAGTGTCCTGTATTCTATATTGAAAAAATGTGATACAACATGCTTAACTTGGATTTGTACCGAATAAATGGAATATTCAATTTGGTGTCTCACTCTGGCTGTTTCTTTTGAGTTTCTCTTGGAGTCTTATTGTACGTTTTGGTTATCCAATAGTGATAGAATAGAAAAAAGATACTAATGGCAGTTTTGTAGTTGTAAGGGACTACTGGCAAGGGAAGAGGACTACACTGCCATGTATTTATGTTACAACTAAAACTGCTACAATGGAGCTTAAGAAAATTCTGGGAGTAATAATTAGCTTTCAGCAGGAAATATTACTTATAGGTGGGGATTGGAAAATGATTTGCCATAGTGAGGATGCACCTGGGGGGCCAAGAAGGGAAAATAACAACAGAGGCTGGACTTTTGAATAAATTCATGAAATTAATTGGTATGGAATAGGTGAATTCAATTGTAGGAGCTCAAAGAGAATTTACATATTATTCTTAAAGCTACAAAAACTGGGCCAGGCTGGACAGAAATTATATTTCACAGGAAAATGTGCATTTAATTGAAAGTTTTGATACACATTCAATAGCTATTTTTAGATCATGGACCAGTAACAAATAAAATAAAAAATATAGGGTAATGAAATAAAAATGAGATACTGGAACTTCCCCACCTATCTGTTAAACAAAGAAAATGTTAATCAATTGTTTGGGAAAATTATTTGGGAGTTATTAAGGAAGACAGAAATTTCTTCAGAAAATACATCTAGGAAGTGAGATAAATTGAAAGTGGAGTTTAAAAATAGAGTAACATAAAAGAAAAAAGAGATACAGTTCAGAAGTAATAGGAATTATTTAGTGAACTTGGGGTAATTTTGCAAAACATGAAGAGGTGTAACTGTTGTACCCTAAAGAGAAAAAAAGGGACTACCCTGATAAAATTCACGATTTTGGAAAGATTTAGCACAATTGCATAGGCAACAAAGAATAGAAAGGGCTGTCACCAAGCATAGGGAGTGTATAACAAAAAAATAAATAAATAAATAACTAGAGATTCTGTAGAGGTATTAAAAAATATTTTGGAAATGTTATGAAAATGTATATAAATCAGAGAAACATGGAAATCAAAAAAATGTTCAAATGGAAATTTTTGTGGAAGAATTAAACAGTGGTAGATGAGACTCAATATCTAACAGTTAGCATAGGAGGAGTTTAAATAAAAAAATGATGATGAATAACTAATTTAGAAGAAAATCTCCAGGAATAGATGGTATTTCTGTGGAAGTTTGGAAGCTAGGAGGGAAGAAAGTGATAAAGACTTGAAGGTTTTGTTTAATAATATTTTAAAAGGAGAAGAATCACAGTTGGGAAAAAGGTAAACTCCCATTAAGGCATTTCTATGTAGATTGTGGTACAGTTGGGACTGGAGAATTTGCTCATTTCACCACTTTAGTGTGACCTTAGAGTTAGTGTCTATAATTTGCAGGAGGTGCAGGGAATGCAGGTGGGAGCTTGTCCGATGCAAAAATGTAGTTTTTTTTTTACAGTCAAGTTCAACGATATGATATAAATCCTTATGTACATGTTGTGTGTGTGTAGCTGTAGATATCTATATATCTATATATATATATATATATATATATATATATATATATATATATATATATATATATATATATATATATATATATATATATATATATATATATATATATATATATATATATATATATATATATATATATATATATATATATATATATATATATATATATATATATATATATATATATATATATATATATATTTTTTAACTGACCAACACTGACTAGTCTGGTAGTTAAGGCTGTGAGTTGTAGTTCCTGTGGAAGAAGGTTTGATCCTCATTTGCCTACTGTGTGACCTCAAGTAAGTCACTTATCCAGACATTGCTGTTGTACTACCTCTGAAAAGAGACTGCATTTCCAGTGAGCCTCCATTTTTATAATAATGATATTGTTATTGGTATTATTATTATTATTATTATTATTATTAATATTATTATTATGTACTGCTATAGTAATATCTATATCTATATATCTACATCTGTACATCTATCTATAGCACTATATATATATATATATATATATATATATATATATATATATATATATATATATATATATATATGTGCTATAATGATGGCTCCACTGAGAAATTCTTCACAGATTTACTAGTGAATAAAGATAGCATCATTTGATAATCAATAATTAGGTTAAGTGAAGTAACTGAAAGATGAGACAACAGGCTTTGTGAATAGAAAGGTGTGGAATCAGAGAATAAGAATGTGTCCCCTTTAAGGGTGCAATCTTGAATCTCTGATAGTGACAGGCATTTGGATATTGGTCCGTTACAATGCTGGTACATTCAAAGTGTGGTAAAATTCACCTGACTGAGATTGTAGGGAAATATGGACAGTTTTTATAAATGAGAGATAATTAAGCCTGCAGCAGTCAGATCCTTGAGGAAAGTCTTAGTATAGATTTTTTTGGTATTGCTATGGATGTGTTGGTAGTTGGGATCTGGAATAATTTTATTTCAATGGATTTGTGTACCAGGGACTTTTGCTTTTTTAAACAATGATGTGTAGTTCAAAACACAATTTTTGAACATGAGAGATTAAGTTATGTTCATATACTAAGTCACTGCTTTATGGGACTTTATGAGCTGAAAACTTTGATTTGCTTGATAAAAAGCTGTTTTTTACAGGAGTTTACATTTCACCATTGTGAACTCTGGCAAGGTCAGATTTTAAACCTTTTTTTTTTTTTTTTTTGTACCAGCACCTAGATTTGGTAGTTGCCAAGACAGTGGCTAGTAAAGAGAACAATCTTTCATGACAGAAACTGTTCTACAAAGTTATTTGTTCTCTAGCTTGCTGCTACTTTTTGCAAAAATTGTTTTATTACAGTTTTAAACAACGAAGCAGTACATTATCATCCAACAGGAGTAGCAAACAAACAAAAAAAGACAACTATTTACAATAGGGGCTACATCAATCTGACAAATTTCCAGCCTCCGTTCAGAGAAAAGAATAACAATTTTGTAAATAACTATATATCATTATAGATATCTTAAATCAACACGTTTCTAATAAAACACTTAACTTTAACCAGTTATAGCAAGAAGTAGTTTTAAGTAGGTTTTCGTTTTAGTAGTAACTAACTCATTTTGACAAACAATTTTAGCAATATTTATAGCTTCTTTAAATGAGGAAGTAATATTTTCAAGTTTATTGTATTAACTTTTCTAACAATAGTCAATAGACTTCATAGAATAGGATATTGCATTCTAGGACATTTACAGGAATTAGTGCATCAAACAGAATTAGTAATTTATTTAAATTAAATTTGTCTATCCAAAGAGCTTGTAGAAATGTATGTATTTATTCCAAAAAAGAGTGTATCATACTGGAATCAAAGACCATATGTTGCCAGTCAGCTTTAAACATAGATTTGCAACTTTAACATCCAATATCATTTTTACAAATAAGTTATATTTTATGAAGAGTAATAAAGGTTTTATATATAAATTTCCATGAAAATAATTTCCAGTATGATGACACTGTAGTTTTCTAAGATGATGATAATATTACTCTCTTATTGCCCTCTAAGAGATTAGTATGATTAACTACGGTAAAATAATCTCAATACTTATTTTTAATGTATAATCTTATATTTTATACTAATTTATATATTTTCGATAAGTATGTTTCCTAAATTATTTCTTGAAATAATATTATTTAGGAAATCAGTAAATGGTGAACATGTATTCCTTATTATATTGGACATTAAGTCAATTTCAGTATTAATAAATTGCCTAACTATCTGTAAAGTTAACCAGTTGTTCATATCAATGTCATTTTATTCATTATACAGTCAAAAGTTAATTTTTTCTCTATTTAATATTTGATACCAAAAAAAATGAAAATTTGATGTTTTTAAATCCAGCATATGGAAAAATTAATAAAATATACAGTGAAGCCTATAGAACATATTATAAAGAATCATGCTTTCAAATCTGGATTTTTTTAAATAAAATTTCTAAATATAACTAAAATATTGTTTATTTAGAATGAGTCAGTTGGCTTATTAACATTTCTAGTAAAGTATTTATTTAACTGGTTAAAGTCATTTCACAAACTCTGAGTATGTTGTCTAGTTATATTTTTATTACTATTTAACCAAATAATCTCATGATTTTTTTCCATTTGGCAGAATAATTAGGATGTAACTGTAATGCCATAGTTTTGATGGCAGAAGATAAAGCATATAATTCTATATCAGGAAATCCCACTCCACCATTCATCTAATTGCTCGTATGATGACCAAATGCCAATCTTTTTTTTTTTTAAACAAGTTTATTGTTTTTAACATGCAAGAAAATATCATAACAATTTTATACAAGTAATTAAAATAGGTATGATTACAACATTCAACAAAACAACCAAAGTATTTACAAAGACATCCACTACAATCAGATCAATTAATTAAACTAAAATATCATGTTATTGAAGTTAAGATTTGTTTAACAAGTTTTGTAAATTATCCCATACAATATAATAAGACGTTTTTCTATTAGTTCTTAACTTCATTGTATTCAATTCCATATGGCACACTATATTCATAATATTTTTAAATTCATTGAACGAAGGAGGTGTATCTGAAATCCAATTTCTGGTTATTATTTTTCTAGCCACTGCTAGGATAGACCATAACAAGGGAAGCTTAACCTTTTTAACACTTTGACGTACAGGTATATTGAATAATATAAGAGATTTAGAAATAATAAAATTATCTGTAAAAAGAGCCTGCAAAAATTCATTAATTGACTTCCAATATTCTTTCAATTTTATACAGTCATAAAACATATGAGCCCAGTCTGCATTAATTTCTATATTACATCTTTTACATAGATTATCTTTATTATTTATTTTATTCATCATCAAAGGTGTATAAAAGGATCTATGTAAAAATTACCATGTAAAAAGTCTCCAGACAATGGAAGATGTAGTTTTATAGGCAGATCCCAATATATATTGTTTATCTTGTTGATTTGGTGGATCACCATTAATGGAAATGAAATAATTCCAGTAGGTATCTACACTGTAAAAAGTTTCTTGTCTGATAATTTTATGTATGTATGAAAGTTTACCTTTATCAGAAACTTTATGTTGTAAATTTGATATCAAGTAATCAGTCAATGTTGGGACAGATTCTTCAACTGTTATAGACATTAGATCTATTTTATCAATGAGATATTGCCTAAAGGTCTGAACTTCTAACCAGCAAGTTTCTCTTAGATCAAATTCTTGTTTTAAGAAATCTAGGTTTTTAACTTTATTATCAGATATCAACTGATACCAGTACTTTAGATCATTATCTGTAGTTAAATGAGTTCCTTCAGAAGTGGATGACGAAAGCATACCCCGAGTATACATTATAGGGAATATAATAAAATTCCATTCTTTATATTTAGGATGCATGAATATGAAGTTATGATAGCTAATAATAATGTTTATTGGGTAACTAACTGTATGTTTAGGTGTAATAGGTGAGGTACAAAATTCTTTTAGTAACCATAACATGGAGTTATTTACAATCATATTTTTATGTGTTAAAGGATTTTCATGAAGTGAATACTAATTATCTCCCAGTAATCTTTCCATTTTGCAACATATGACTAATCTATTAATAAAGTAATAACTTTTATAATAGAAGAGATAGTATATAAATTGAAGTCTGGAAAAGAAATACCCCCTTGAGACCAACTATTAGTATGTTTCTTTAAAGCAATCTTAGGTCTATTGGGTGCCCATAGGAAATTTAACATTAGTGTATTCAATTTCTTGATAATTATTTTTGTAGGTGGAAGTATTATTGATTGTATTAAGTATAATATCTTGGGAAAAATTATCATTTTAATAATTGTAAGTCTCTCTTCCATAGTAAAAAACATATTATTCCAGGTATTAAAGAGATTTTGTATATTAAGAAAACAGGCATTATAATTATTATGTATAATAGATTTAATATCTTTAGATAATATTATACCTAAATAAGTTATCTGACCTGAATTGGGTACATATTTAGTAAAATCATTAATGAGAACATTTTTTCGTGCATATATAGGTAGTATTTTAGTTTTTTCTTCATTGAATATTAAACCAGAAATACTTTTAAAATTTATCATTTTATCAAACAGAGACTGCATAGAAGAATTAGATCCTGCTGATGTAATTAGAACATCATCTGCAAAGAGTTGAATTTTAGATGTATTTTCATCTATTTCAAATCCCTCTATGTCAGTACTGTTTCTGATCAAATTAGCCCAAGGCTCCATTATTAAAGTGAATAATAGTGGAGAGAGTGGACACCCTTGTTTTGTACCTTTAAAAATTGGTATTTTTTGTGAGACATATGTTCCTATCTTAATATAAGCCAATGTTCCTCTGTATAAATGTTCAATTAGATTTACAAATGCTTCTGAGAAGTTTGTACACTTCAGTAAGGTAAACAGGTAGTCCCAACTTACTGAATCAAATGCTGAGCTTATATCAAGACTAATAAGAGTTAAATCTTTCTTTTTCCTATTTGCAAAATCAATTAATGTTAGAGTTCTCCTTATGTTATCAAAAGTATTTCTATTTACAATGAAGCCTGTCTGGTCTATATCTATAATACCATGGATGATTGTCTTCAATCTATCAGCAAAAATACTCATAAACATTTTATAATCAACATTAAGTAATGAGATGGGTTGATATGAAGTACATCTAGTTGGATCTTTATTAGGTTTTAAGATTGGTGAAATAAATGTATATTGCCAAGATGGGGGGGTTATTAATTCATTTTGGGCCAAAATATGTATTAATGAGTATGTACTTTTAGAAAGGATTTTATATATCTCTGGTATAATACCATCATTACCTGGTGCTTTGTTTGATTTAAGCTTGTTTATTTGTGTAACAACCTCTGTATATGAAATACTTTTATCCAATAGTTTAATCTGTTGTTTATTACGTTTTTTATTCATGTTTGTGGTTATAAATTCCCTTATTTTATCTTTAGATTCCATGTTAATGTTATTATGATTAATTTTGTGAAAGTAATTTCTAAATTCATCTAGTATTTCTGGTAGACTAGAAACATTCTTCTTTTTCCTTAGAGAAAAGATTTCTTTGATATGATTTTATTTATTTAACCTTTTTGTTTTGTTTTTAAGTCTATGTAAGTATTTGGGGCTTATTGAGTAAGACAAAAACTTGTATTTCCCTAAAGTTATTTTAACTTTATGAGTTAAAATTTCTTTGTATTTCTCATTTAGTTTGTTTATTTCTTCAATGACTTTCTTATCCATAATATTTTCTTTATTATTATGTTTATAAGAATCTAGTTTACTTTGAATATCTAACAATTCCTTATCCCAAGATTTCCTTTTATTATTATACCATCTGATACTTTGTCCATATAGATATGATTTTAAAGCATCCCATACATAAACAATGGAAACTTCAGGAGTATTATTTATATCTAGAAAATGTTGTACTTCTGAAAGTATATATTCTTTATAGTCTTTTAATTGAGTTAAGTACGCTGGTATCCTTTTGATCTGAACATTGTGAATATGTTTTATCATGAACTCAAAAACAATTGAATTATGATCAGATATAGGACATGAAATGATTTTAGAGTTAATTAATTATGTTACCATCTGGTTAGAAATAAAGACTCTATCTATTTTTGAATAAGTTTTGTACCTGTTAGAAAAAAATGTATATGGTAATGATTTTGAATCTATCTGATTATTAATATCATTTAAATGATAAGAATTAGCAACATCCTTTAAATGTTTTGCATTAGATGTAATTTTCCTTTTTCCTATAGTGGTAGTGTCATTTTCATGTAATATACAATTAAAGTCACCAGCTAAAATAATATCTCCTATAGAGAATGATATGATCTTATCAAGATGGTATTTCACTGTATTAATACCAATTCCAGGTATCCAAAATATATTGATTAATGTATAAGTCTTCCCATTAATTTGTATTGTAACCATACAAAACATTCCTTTATCATCTTGATAAGACTTAATGGTTTTAGGAATGGGCATACTTTTATTCCATAAAATAGCCACTCCTCTTTTTTTCTGAGTGTGCTCTGAACTAACCAATACTGTATATTTGTTTGTGGCTAGTTTATCAATATCTTTTTTCAAGAGATGTGTTTCTTGTAGGAAGACTAAGTTGGCCTTATGTAAATTAATGTATCTTATTAGGCTTGCCCTTTTACATGGATTATTCAGTCCATTAATGTTTAAAGAAATTCCTTTTAGAGAAGTCATTTGGCAATTTTAAAACATAGAAAACTTATGATTAAAATAACAATTAACAAAATAAGTAATATTATACCTCCTCCTTTAGGTGTACCTTTAGATATAGCTGTATTTATTGAGTCTCTTATGGGATTTTGTATAAGATTTAATTTTGTTGTAGTGACACTGAGCTTACAAAGTGTATTGTGGATGTCAGAACTATATACATACAACAGTGAACAAGAAAAAAATAATGTAAGGATTAAACCTTGCACCCAGCCTGGAGTTAAAAACTCCAACTTAGAGTAGTACATACTACTCAAGTTAACCCCCTACCCTAAGCAGCAGTACCTCAGCTATCACCTTATCAATTTAATACTTGTTATATTTAACCTATATTAATAATTTTCAATTAGATTATCTGGTAAGACAAAACTACACATTTGATAAAACCGCATCATATGTACTAAGAGAAACCATTTTTTTTTTTAAATTATTCATACTACTATATACATCTATTTAATATAATACATTTATATTCAAATAGCATTCAAATAAACTTGATATTAGGAACCAAGAAGAGAGAAAGAAATAAAAGACGTGAAAGAGGAAGAGAGAGTGAAGGAAAGAGAAAAAAAAAAAAAGGGGAAGGGCATATCTACACATTAATTTATTCAAAGTTTATAAAAATAAGTTCTAATGTTCAATTAAATCAATAACTTTGGCTAATATGGTTCATACATTACATATATTAAGATGTATCTATACTCTGTCATGTAAATGCAGTTAACAGCTTCCAAAAGACTTTAAATTACTTGCATCAGAGCTTTTTTCTTATACTTATTATTGTCTGTAGAATAAAATATTATATTTATAGGTATTGCTATAAATCATACTGCATAGTTAAGCAAGTTCTCAAAAACACTTGCTTTATTGTGAAGAAAGCCATCAGTATTTTGTATATCTAAGCTGCTGCTTTAAAATATGTCAGATGACAACTTCTTCCAGAATAGAGTCATAAAGTTATTTATGCTTGTCAATCATATAAATCAAATGAATCATAGCAGTGTATAGGTTTAAATCATAAGTTTTTTACATACATAAATAAGTTGCAGTCAAGTGAATTTTCAAAAACACTTGTATAAAAGTTTCAGTTTCTATGCCTTCTAAAAAATTACATTTGCTTACTATGAGAAACTTCATCATTCAAAATCATTATAACTTACATATTTTATAAATTATAACATAAATAACTAAGTAATTATATAAAATAACTCACATTTAAATGATAAAGAGTTCATATTCCATCGCAGAATCACATTTGCAGCAGTTCTACTTCCTGGTTGAGTGTTATTCATGAATCTGCGATGTGTCAGCGTGAATTCTGGGTCAAAGTTCAAATTGACTGCTTTCAGCTTCTCTGCGTGAGTTCTGAGTGTAGAAGCTTTTAAAAAAACTCGAGGACACTGTTCACGAGATAACCCACATCCCAAATTGTCTCCCTTAAGATTTCGGCGGGAATTTTGTTAAAAACAAGTGACTGACATTCACTTAACAGTATAAGTGAAGCTGAACATAGCAAAACCTTCGCAAAGCACTTTACAAATTATCACAACCTCTATGAAAGTGAAACTAAGCCCAAAGTTATTAGTATGTGATAGAACAGATTATTTTTGCCCCAATTCAATTTTTATACAAATCTTATTATTTACTGTACCTGTATGATCAAAATAATGTCTATATATTAATATGAAAGAGAATAAAGAGAAAGAACAGAGAAAAGAAAAGGAGAAAGTAGGAAATAAGAGAGAGCAAAGCAAAGATAAAAAAATGTAAAAGGAAGTTATAAAAAAGTATTTACAGTGGAATATTACTTGCTGTTTATATTAATAAAGATGAAAATGAAACATACTATTTACTATTATTTAGTTCTAATTATTATTAATTAAAGCATGACATATTATTTGTGAATAAGCATAAGCAATATAATCAAGAAAGTATAATTAGCAATAGCATTTAAACAGCATATAATCTTTTTACAAGGAATAAATAAATTATAATTCCATTTATCATATTCTCATCACATTTCTCTCTCTGCCCTCCCCCACCCCTTACCCACTGCATAATCTAAATAGAATGTTATTGTTTAAAATAAAAAAAAAAGAAGAGAAGAGAGAAGAAAGAAGAGAAAAAAAATGTATCAAGTTACTGACCTTACTTCTCTTTGTCAGAAAGAGAAACATATTGAATGATAGCTTGTTATTAGTTCCTCAGATATTTTGATTAATTATAAGACAAAACAGTTCTTTGTACACAGAAAATAATTTTGATTAAATCTTTTCCAGAATATTTGTGGCTTTCTGAAAATGCAGAAACTATATTTAAAAAGATTAATAATGAAGAAAATTAAAGTGAGAGAAAAAAAAAAGAACATGTCATTTGTTTTTTAGTCTCTTCTTCTTCTCCGAGGTCTTCCACGAAGTTTCAGTTGCCAACCTCTTTAATGAAGGACTAGCCCATTCCATTTCCTTTATTTTATCCAGAATCTTATTTTTTTTGATAAACAGCAATGCAGAGTCCAAGTCATCGAAAACTTTAGGACCATCAGGAAGGAAGATTTCTAGCTTGGCAGGAAACAGAAGGTAGGTTTAAAACTGTGCTTTTTTAAGCTCCTTTATTAATGGCAGAAAGACTTTTCTTTTAGTAATTACCAAGGAAGAATAGTCATTATCAAAACGCACAGTTGTCTCATTAATTTTAACAGGAGCTTTAGCCCAAGCAGATTTAAGAACCATTTCTTTATCAAAAGATTATAGAAATCTAACTATAACTGATCTAGGATACTTTTTGTTATAGTTAGTATTAGCTATAGATCTATGGGCTCTTTCGATACCAAAAGAGAAAGCTTCTGGTAAGTCTAAAGTTTTAGGGAGCCATGTTGTTAAAAAAGAAGTAATATTGTTACCTTCAATATTTTCTGGCAGTCCAAAAATCCTAATGTTATTGCGCCTAGATCTATTTTCCAGGTCATCAAGCTTTGTTTGTAGATGTGTATTTTGTTTCAGCAAAAACTCAATGTTGATTTCCTCTTCTTGGATTCTAGTTTCCATGTCATTTACAGCCTCTTCTATGTCTGTCATATGGATTTTCTTTTGTTGCAAATCTATATGTAACAAGTCTATTTGTTTTGTAGTTTTTTTCTATGAAGGTATCAATTTTAGTATCCAGTTTATCCATCTTGGCAGTAAGTTGCTGGATTGTAGTTATCAGAGACTGAAGTTCTTTCTTGATGGTGGAGTCTTGAGAGTTTGTCTTACTGGAACTCATTTCAGACAGAGAAACTGACAGGAAAATTTCCAAAGTGATTTCTGACAGGAATATTGTTAAATTTCCTTTCTTTTTTAGATATAGTTCAAGAAATATATAAAGCAAACATAATTAGAAAGAAAATTACTTCATAAATTAATTTTTTAAGTAATTAATTCCTGTTAGTGCAGTGAAATTGGTGGAGCTGAAGAAATCTGCTTCTATCCTGTGTTCATCCTTGGCCACGCCCCCCACCAAATGCCAATCTGAGTTTAACTGTGAACCAACAACATTTTAAAAGCAGATCATTAGATTGCTTAATCATCTCTTTCAAATGGAAAAGAGAAGATGATTGAATAATACATAATAATTTTGGTAAGAAAATCATCTTAATTAATGCTAATCTATCTTCCATAGGATAAAAAATGTATTTATTTATTAACTTACTAAAGTCCAAAATATTGTTTTAATTTATCAATGCTATTCCATTGCAGTTATGTGACAATGTATTCCCCAAGTATTTCATTTGCTTTTTATCCCAATTAAATGAATTAAAGAATTATACTGATTCATTTGACTCTTTATTAATTAACAGAATATCTGTTTTACTGTTATTAAATCTTAATCCTGGCATAGATCAAAATAATTTAATGAGTTAATTAAAGGAGCAAGAGCTATATCAGTAATGGCAATTAACAATAGAATATCATCTGCAAAAAGCTGAATTATAGAAGAATAATGATTACTTTTGAGTCCCTTTGTATCTAAATATGAAATTATAAAATTAGGAAAGGGTTTAGTCATAAAAGCAAATAATGAGGGAGATAAGGGGCAGCCTTTTTTAGAAGTTTTGGAAATTTTAACTGGTTAAAAAGCTAATGAACCTAATTTAAAAAAATAAAGAAGAATTCTGAAAAGATAATAAATAAGTTGATTGAACTTATCTGAAAAAGTATACATTTCCAGTACAGAAGATAAATAACACCGATCAACAGAATCAAATGCTATATTTAGATCTAAACTAACAATTGATAACCCTCTTTTTATATAATTAGCATAATCAATCTTTGCATTTATTTTTTAGTATCATCATAAGATTGTCTATTTATTATAAACCCGTTTGAATTTATTATAAAACTTGTTTTATCATAACGAATCAAAACCAGAAGAAAATGTTAAATTCTGTCAGCAGAAGTAGACAGAGTTTGTAATCAATGTTTAATAAAGGTATATACCTATAAGAAAAACATAATGGCAAACCTTTAGCATGCTTTAAATGGGAGATATAAGTGTATATTTCCAAGAGGGGGAATCTTTGACAAGTTTTTGACTAGAGAAAAAAATCATAATACAATAACCAATACCTCATTTGGTTATAATTTACATAATTCTGCTATCATTCCATCAGCAGCAGCAGCTTTATTATCCTTTAAAATTTTTATTTGTTCTTTTAATTCTATCATCATAATTGGTTTCTCTGTTTTCTTTTCTTGCTCCTCAGTTAATTTATTGAGTTATCATGCATGTTATTTTGTTATTCCTTAAGAATGTTCTAACTACTTCTTTTGTGATGGATATGACATGAATTATTACATTTGTTAAAGTAATTCTTAAATCTATCCAAAATCTCTTCTATAGCTGTAACTTTACTATTGTTAGCCAGCAGAGTTATTTATTAATATGAATACATTATATATATATATATATATATATCTCTATTATCTAATTCCTAACTTATGCACACTTCTAAGACTTAAAGAATAGTATTGCAGTTTTATTCTTTTTTAAACTAATTGAAACTTGATGTAAAATGTTGAAATATTTTGTGTTCAAACATTTCATTTCATTGACTAGACTCTAATTACCTTTTGATTATTGAGTTTTAGACTATCAGTTTTTAATTGTAAATCTAATAATTCTTTACCCCATTATGTTATTTTATTAATGTACCAAATCATTGTTTTACCATATAAATAAAACTTTAAAGAATCCCATAGGATCACATCTGAAATGTCACAATTATTATTGTCTGCAAATTGTTGAATTTTCTCAAGATACTACTTTTCAAATTCAATTGATTTTATTATACACGCAGGTAGCCTATTGCAAAAAACGAAATTTCTAGGTTTAACTATATCATATGTAATAGCATTATGATCTGATGAAGGTAATGAGACCACTTTAACCTTCTCTGACCTAGAAAATAAATCATTTGATATATAGAACTTATCTATTCTATACTGAGTTCCATACCTATTTAAATAATAAATGTAAACAAGGAATCAGATGCAGAAAAGTGAATATCTTTAAAATTAAATAATTCAGCAAAATTTAAAAAAGCCCTAGCTGTGGCAGATATTCAAGGCTTAATAGATGCACTATTATCTTTTTCACTTAATAAGCAAACAAAATCACTGCCATTCCAGACTTCCTTGCATATGTGAAATTATAATGTCTAAATATTTTTGGTAAATTTAGCTCAAATTCCTGGAATCCAATAAACATTCACTAATGTATAAAGTCTAAAGATCTACATCATTCCTTTGTTATCACTGTATATGTTCAAAATTGTAGACACCAAATTAGAACGCCTCCAAAGAATTGCAATACCTCTTCTCTTTTCTTTAAAATTAGATCTGGCCAAGACTGTATAGTCATTTGAATTTAGTTTATTGATATCATTGTGAATTAAATGAGTTTCTTGCAAAAAGACAACTTGAGCTTTAAACACATTCAGATGTTTATGTTTGTGCCCATTTATATTAATCAAAATAAATTTTAGATTAGACAAGTTTTAACAAGACAATAAGTCATATACAATTCAGCTACTAATAATTTTCCTTCAAAAAATGATTTGAAATACATACAATATGAAGAAAGAGAACAGAACTACAATATGTAAGGACATTTAAAAAAATGACAAAAACACACAATTTGGAACTTCTATATACTTAATATTGAAAAACACAACATTTGGAACTTCTATAAACTTAATATTGAAAATTCAGACCTTAAATCAACCACCTATCATGGAAACTAAAGTTCCTAGTCAGAAGGGAAATCCCATTGAAACTACCCATTAAACAACTACTACAGGCATCAGATTGAATTTGCTACTACCGCCCAAATAAAAGAAACAAAAGCCATTAAGTATGTAATGGTTAAACAACAGGGATTAACCAGTATCAGCAAAATAACATTTAAATACATATATATGAAAAAATAAGTATTATTGAGACTTGATTAAATTTAAGTTAATAATTTTCCTTCTATTCCCATTTATTTCATAAGAGAAAACTTTCAGAGAAAACCAGTTTAATAAAAAGCAAAGCTTTTGGGTGTAACCCTTCTTCAATACTAATACATTCAAACACTAAACTCTAAAAGCTTAAATACAGGTCTCAAAACACATGACCAGCAGCCAAATTAAATCATGTGACAGAAAACAAATTATATGTATATGCCTTTAATTTATAATTTGTTTTCTGTCACATGATTTCATTTGGCTGCTGGTCATGTGATTTTAGACATGTATTTAAGCTTTTAGAGTTTAGTGTTTGAATGTATTAGTATTGAAGAAGGGTTACCAACTTTGCTTTTTATTAAACTGGTTTTCTCTGCAAGTTTTCTCTTTTGAGTTCGTGTTTTGCAGCTGGTTTTACTTGTGTTGCCCATTTATTTCATCCTATCTTCTCAATTCATTATAACCACCTTGTAAAAACTATTTATCTATATGTATGCTTGCTAAAGTGTATACAAATGTTTACTAGTTAGTTAAGGGAATCGTGTTACAAGTGAGTCAAAAATAGATATTAGATATATTACTATACTAGTTCTTATCTGAATAACTGTAAAAATATAACATCTATATAAAATCCAATAAAGAATGATAAGCCCATGAAAGGAAAATATGTATACACATCCATGTGAATCTATGTACATATATTAATAGAACCTTACTAATGATTATACACAAGTAATAAATCAGATACTCTTGTAAATTTTCATTTCAGTAGAATGTAAAAAAGCAGTTAGGAAAGCATGTACATAACGCTAAATGTAAAGCTACTTTTGTATTCAGAAATAAGGACAGTATAAAGAAGTCATAACCATTTTTTTACAAATAATATCTTACATTGTTATTAATTTAGAGTTAGGTCGTATTATTTAATCCTATAAGGTGTTCGTAAAGACTTTAAGATGATTCCCTTAAATGTGTAAATGTGTAATGTGTAAGTGCATTTACAAGAGTTTGAGCAGATGCATTTCAGAGATTCCTTACATCTGTATCAGTATATAAGATGATGCAAACCAAGTATAACTTTTGACTTTACAGTCAGCATCCAGCATCATAATGTATAGCAACAGAAACCATGTCTTGTCTCACACCTTGTGTAACATTTGTAAAATTAAAAGGAAAACCACAAGTAATGGTGAAGCACTGTGTCACAGAAAAAGACTGTAATCTACTGGTTTAGTGCCTTCAGCCCAAAAATTAGGCCTTCATCAGAACAAACTGTTAAAAACCTGTCCCATTTTTATAGCATCATCAGTACATATCAAACCAATCAGATCTCAGTTTTCTTAAAACTTAATATAAAATATATTTGTGTATAAAATACATCCTAGATAATGCATTATTTTTTAACAAACATATAAACTATTTACATTTATTATAATAGGCTTTTCTTTTCAACACAGTTTTATAGTTGACACCATTGTTAAGCCCTGGTACCCTGCATGCATCCAAAAGAACCTGCCATTTGAACTCTTTAAAATCTAGTTCCCAATCTCTGTCTCCATTGAAATCCACTGGAACATGATAAATAACTGTGAAAAGAAACTTAACACTTTCATTGTTACCCACACAGTTTAAAATGTGTTTATAAAGAGCATTGTCCATGTTTCTCTTTCTAATGGCATAAAAATGTTCATACATCCTGTTTTTAAGTTGCCTATTGGTCTTCCCAATTGTTTGTGTCTTTCGGCTTTTCCCAGTTAGGGGTTGCCACAGCAGAACTCCGGTCCACTAATGATTGGCAGTAGATTTTTACGTACTGGCTTGCCGGTTGGTCTTATATAAAACGAAAAACAGGTGGAGCATTTTGCCATGTATACCACAAAGGTAGATTTCCAATTGAAAATGCCTGGAACATGCCACCTCTTGTTCTGGGTTACAATGTCAAATTCTGGTCCTTCTGAAACGTATTTACAAAAATTGCAGCTTTTGCATTTAAAAGTACCTGTGCTAACTTGGGGCTTTTTTCTTGGTCTACTTTCTAACATTTCTTTGAAATTCCTTGCTCTTGTGTTAACAAAAATTGAGGCTTCTCCTACTACCACCTGAAGATCACTGTTAGAAACTAATACTATCCAGTTGTTGGACACTATATTTTTGATTTTTTTGCTGTCTATGTTAAAGGTTAACAACATTGATGTAACCCAATCCTTCTTGTCCTGTGTGTTTCCTCTCAGCCCCTCCTTTTCGTTTGTACTAATAATGTCATGCACAATTTTTGAAGGATACCCTCTGTTTTTAAATCTAAAATGCAGTTCTTGCACTAACAGAACGAACTATGCTTCATCACTTGTAAGTCTCTGAAGTCTTACTAACTGCCCCTTTATAATGTTGTATTTCACATAAGTGGGATGCATACTAGAATAACTCAAAAGACCATTACTTGCTACATTTTTAAAACTGATGCTGGACCCCAAAAAATCTTTACCTTCCTCTTTAATCACCTCTAAATCTAAAAAACAAATCTTAAAATTGTCCCAGCTACCAGTAAAATACAAAAAAGAGGTGCTGTTGTTCATGTCTTCAATAAACAGCAAGAGCTTAGTTGGTGTTCCTCTCCAAATAAAAAACAAATCATCAATAAAATGATGGTAACTCACAATTTTGTGTCTATTGGTGAACTTGGACATAATGTTGTTTTCCCAGTAAGCCAAAACTAAATTGGCATAATTGGGAGCCATCCTGGCACCCATCACCACACCCTTGATTTGCAAGGAATATTCATTGTCAAACATGAAATAATTATATGAAAGAATGTTGTGCATGCATTCCAACATGAACCTACACTCTTCTAATTCATATTGTCCACTGTTAATTGACAAATTCCCAACCCACTCTCAACCCAAATCATGGGGAATGCAGGTGTATAAAGATGCCACATCAACTGTCGCCAACAAATAACTAGCTTCAACCTTAATTTTCTTAATTTTGCTTAAAAAATCAAAAGAATCCCTAATAAAGGATTCTGTCTTCTGCACTATCTCAAGCAGAGTTCTGTCTATAAACTTAGAACATGGCTCTAACGTCAATGCTGGTGTGGAATCTATAGGCCTGTAAGGAGGACAATGACCAGTTTATATGTTTGTTAAAAATTAATGCATTATTTAGGATGTATTTTATACACACACACACACACACACATATATATATATATATATATATATATATATATATATATATATATATTTTATATTAAGTTTTAAGAAAACTGAAATCTGATTGGTTTGATGTGTACTGATGATGCTATAAAAATGGGACAGTGTTTTAGCAGTTTGTTCTGATGAAGGCCTAATTTTTGGGCTGAAAGTGCTAAACCAGTGGATTAAAGCCTTTTTCTGTGACACAGTGCTTCACCATTACTTGAAGTTACTAAATATATTGACTGTTTATCATGATACATAATTGCAGTCTGTGAAGTATACCAGCAGTCAAAGGAAAAATTACATACACAATCTTCACCATTATCAATCTATATTTTAGTCAACAGGATAGACAAATCCATAACAAAAGTATCTGTGAAAATATAACCAAAATTTTCCACTTCAACCAAACACTCAACACAACAAACACACAAAGCAAGCAGAATGTTAATGAATATGATGAACCAATACACTCATCATAAATATGGCTGAAAGTACCCCCACAGTCAAAACAGCAAAACCCCGCCACAAGAGAGCAAACCAGTGAGTCCCCTCAAATACATATAAATAATTTATTTTCATATGTCATTATAGATGTCAAATTAGTAAAAGTACAAAACAAAAAAGGGAAAAAAGTACAATGCAAAAATAAAAAGAAAGCAAAAGAAATCTCACGGAAAATGTAACAGAATTGTAATGCATATATTATTATTATTAAATCTGCCCATAAAATAGATACCCTATTGAATATATATAACAATAGTATTAAATAAGACCATAAACTAAAGTTTATAAACAGTAAAGACAAATGTGATTAACTAATTTTTTAGTCGATTAACTAACTATACCTGAACTTCTATGACATATATCGATAGAGACTCTTAATTGTTCTAAAAAATGAAATGCATGTATATATTCATACACCTACATTCAAATACACATGCATATCAATATAAATATATATATATATATATATATATATATATATATATATATATATATATATAAACACTTCACAAGGCCGAGACCATATGATCGAACTTTCAGAATCCTGACATTGTGAACGGAGATCTGCATACAGCTCAGAATGGGAGATTTCCCTATCCCACGATGTAGTGCAATCTTGGAGTTTGAATATTTAAGTAGTGGGGGTGTGGGAGGTGCAGGGGGGCTTACCCCCCATGCAGAAACATTTAAATTGTTTTTTTTTTTGTTTCAGAATTTCGATATTCCATCAGTCATGTGTTCAATCCAGGCCACCATCTTTTTTAACTAAGCTAGGCATTATAGATTAATACACACTAAAAGAAGCAGTTATAAGAACAGTTTTTTTTCACAGGCCATCAAGTTCATAAACAGTTAACTCAGCTTCTTAGGTTGGGGTATTCTTTTTCCCTAGCCTACAAGAATTCTGCAGTATTGTTTATATATTTTTAATACTTGTTTCTTTCAGAGTTTATTTCAGTATTTCTTGCACTGAATTGCACTTTGCACCTTGTATGTATATGTATATGTAGAGTTATTTTTTGTCATGTTCTTAATAGTTGCAAGTATGTTGTTTGCCTTGTTCTTAATAGTTGTATGTATGTCATTTATGTAATTCATATTTGGAGAGTCACTGAAACAGGAGACAAATTCCTTGTATGCGTGCATACTTGGCCAATAAAAGTAATTCTGGATATATGTATATACAGTTATAGCTATATAGATATATGTATATATACACACATGCACACACATACACACACACACACACCCTGGGATTTAGCAACCTTCCATGCAAGAATAACTTATTCTTGCATGGAAGGGACCATTCCCATGCAGCATGGCAGCATGCTATGCATATTCATGAAGGTGTGCTGCTGTGCTGTAATACGGACACGGTTCTGTATACAAGGGCAGGGGGTGTTTGTGAGAGCAGTGCTCGCACAATACACATGCCCCCTGCACTCCATAATTGCCGTATGGCAATGTAACAATAGCAAGAGTATCTGTGGACACCTTTATCTCACAACCTGAAAATAAATCTGGACAGAGCCATAAAAAACAAATAGGGACAAATATGAGATATTGCTCTCACAAACTTATAAAGTTTATAGAATGACAGGCATTGCATTAGCATGAATTCCCCAAAGGGGTATTAAGTGTAAAACTCAAATGTCTGCCATTACATACTAACTACAGTCCCTAATGCTTTGCCACTAATTTTACAGAAATCCACAATTGCAAGAAAAATGGAGAAAAAATAAAAGGCAAAAATCTGGACATTCTGTGACAATCTGTACATTTGAGAGGTATGGCGGACACTGTTAGTGTCTGTGGAGCATGCCTTTCAAATGCAAAGCCTGTCATGTCATCGCCATTTTAAAAGCAAAGCCTCCCACAGATAATTATGCAGAAATCAATATGCATACCCCTACCATACAAAAATAAAATATAACAGTTTAATTTTTTTTTCAGTCCACAATAAAATTTAAGCGTAGCTAACTGAGTGTGTGCATCATGCAGCTCTGCTCAGTCTGGCTTACACATCTCAAGGAGCTAAATATGAATATACCCCCAGAAATAGCAATATGGAAATAGTGAAGTGGTTAGAGCATTTGTTTAGCAAGTAGTCGCTGCCGGTTTGATCCCCACAGAAACCCATTTGCATTTTACATGTGAAAGCAGTACATATATTTTTTTTAATAATTACTTAGTAAATAACATATATTTGTAAATTAGAGTAGTGTAGTAGGTCCAGATGTGAGGTGTCAGTCTAATAAAGTTGTGAAACTCCCATATAAACACAAGTGCCCCATACAGTATAGTCATGTAAGAATAAATGTAATGAAAGCACATAGGGGTATGTTAGGAAAGGTAAACAAAATTATAGTATGTCAGGAATGATGAATCAATCCCATACAGCTGATAGTCTGTAAAATAAAATAGGAACTTTGATGACTGGATGAGAAAAAGGAAAGTCACCCAGGGGATCACGTCAGTTACCCTGCTAGATAGGGGTCCAGGGAAGTAAATATTGTAGGAAGAAATATCCAGGGAATTGTTATGGCTAGGATTGTATAGGCCCTAGGGCTGACAGCCTAGTACCAACCTATGAACCTATAAAACATAAGGAATGCTAAGCATTGGACAGCTATGGTTACCGGGTGTAAGCATTGCTTAAATATAAATGCTAAGCAATGAGTAACCCAGTTAAGTGGATTTGCCCTTTGGTAAGCAGTGCTGAACCTGTCCCTTTAAGCACTGCCAACCTTAGCTAAGCAGGTTTGCCCATTGCTTAGCTTAGCTCAGCATAATCAAAACCATCCAATCACGGCAAAGGGTGGGAAATTGGCCATATTTAAACCTCGCAAGCAGGAATACGGCTCATAACTGGTTGTAGCTCCCCACTGTAGGCAGTATGGCAGGTTTTGGAGAGGGGGTGCACTTTTGGGTGCAGTGCTGGGGCATACAGGAGTCCAAGGTCATGGTAGGACTCCTTGTTAAAAAAACATGATGTGAGACTGCTGCAGGATCAGTACCAGGGCTCCTAGTACAAAGCAGGGGCTTGGGAAAGTCTCGCCCATAATCTCACAAGTGCTACTGGCATCCCTCAAACTGGTGAGTAGGTCTGGCACCACTATGCTGACTTGAAGTGGAGGAAGAGAGAGCTATTGGATCAGTGGGTCCAAGAAGCATGGCAGAGGGATGATGTCCCAGGCATGTGTAAGTAGTTATATCAATAACTGTTTACCAAAGTCTAGCCTGTGTATGTGATGGATATGTATGCATAAATGTTTCTCTATCTTCTTTACAGCTCCAGCTGAATGGGCTGCGAACCAGGAAGCCTATGTCAGCAGGTTGCAAATGCTGTGTCGCGAGGCTGGTGAGTAACAATCTAGCTTGTAGTATTCATACCAAATAAATATAAAGAAGTAGAATGTCACTTGGCAGTATTAAAAATGGGTATGGTTTGTACTGAAAAAACAGGCAAGTTTCATATAGGTTATATATAAATAAAACTGTAACTAACTGTCAATAAAATTCAAAACCCTGGACTGGTTTGTTTACTCTGGTATGGTATGAATTGAAACGTGTACAGGTTAAGAATAGCAACTATAGCTCTGAAAGCATTAAACAACCAAGTCTCATCTGACAAAGTTAGGGCCTCTGTAAGACACGAGTTTAACTGATATGAAATCTTTCATGCACCAATATCTGATATCTGAAAAGTAATGTTGTGTTAACCATTGTTTTCCACACTGTGCTATGTCAAAATGTATGTATAGGAATGCATATATAAGAATGTTATAATTACAAGGTCAGATTGTACAACCAAGAGAAAATGAGACACAAATCATTCTAAGATGAAACAGCAGTTTCTCAATATCTCCTGATGAAACACAAACTTGTTGTATTTTTATCAGAAACAGCCACAGTTCGAATCCTGGGAGTGGTAGTAAGATGTATGCATAATTTCAACTAGGATTTTGTGAATATGTGTAGAAACAGTCAGGTATTCTCAAAATAAATTCCCTGTACAGGTCTTCCAGGTAAGAGAAGGTATAAAGTAGCTATAAGAAGACTGTATTTATACTCCATCCAACACCCGCAGTCCAACCTCAAGGCTGCAAATGACAGCAAGATAAGAACATACACTAAGTGGTCTCCCCCAAGAAATGTTCAAACATGTCATGATGTCACAGCTACCGGTCACTGCTACCAAAAACCAGGGTGACCGATAGAAATCAAGGCAGAGTATGTCAGTAGCACACACACACACACACACACGCACACACACAAACACACGCACACACACACACACACACACACATACACACACACACACACACACACACACACACACACACACACACACACACACACACACACACACACACACAAAGTATGAGTGCACATATGTAATCAGCAATGAGGAGGTATTAAAAAACATTCCCTCCACAGGTCTTCCAGGTAAGAGAAGGTATAAAGTAGCTATAAAAGGCTGTAATTATACACTGTGTACAAACATACCACTGCTCAACCCAAGGTCATAGGTTGTTGTGACAATACCTGTACAGTAATAATTAGAGCAATGATCATTAAAGCTGTGAGCACTGCAAGAATCTACATTTGCTAATTGAAATCTCTCTCTCTCTCTCTCTCTCTCTCCACCTTATCTTCACCAATAATCTAAACACGTAAATGA